>NW_021941596.1:0-63740 GCF_902148855.1 Sphaeramia orbicularis | reverse complement strand
AATGAATACACACCACACACACACACACACAGACGTCCACAGAGTCAAGTACGTCTGACTGGAGGCCTTTAGTGAAGTGTCTTCAGTTTTACTTTCAGTTTGTACCGTCGTTATGATCGTGTTCTGAATGTGAGGAACGCGTATGACATGGAATGCAGGGAACCACCCTGAATAAACCCTGGATGGACACTGCTTTAACAGACGCACTACAGCAGGGGTGGAAACATATATATGGGATGTCCCAGTCTGATCTAAAGATCGGAATCAGCTGCTGATTTGGCAATTTTTAAAAGATCAGATCGCGATAAAAGAAATCTTACTATAAAGACTTGAAACATGTGTTTTCTTTTTAAATAAGTATTTGATGTTTGATTTCCCTTTAATCCTCAAATAATATCGTCTCATTTTTTAGAAAACTATATAGTATAATTTTTACTGCACAAATAATTGGGACTTTACATTGGGACATTTGAACCCAATAATGAGTTGAATTGTCTACTTTTTGTTCAGCCTTTTTTACAGTGTCTAGAACGGTTCTATCAGGGTTCTGTCAGGGTTCTAACAGGGTTTCTGTTCTGTTCCATCTGTTCACTGGAGCTGCATCCTCATCCTGAAGCTGAGACATTTATGCTGCAGTTTGGATCAGAACCTGAACCAGGTGGAGGTTCTCCACATGCTGGACCTGGTTCTGTTTCAGGTGAAGCCCGTGTCTGCGTTTGTTTCCATCAGAGGACGACGCTGCAGAGGCTGAACCAGTTTGATGCATAATTCACAGTGTTTGTCTGAGCACAGATGGACCAGAGGCAGGAGAACCGACAGAGAACTGACAGAGAACCAACGGGGAATGGAGGAGAACCTGGTGTGAGTGATGCAGACACACCCACTCACATGTTCCAGAACCATACAGCTCCTACCTGGTCCTAGTCCACAGGACGCCACAGGTTCATGTTGTCTGTGCAGAACCGACAGAACCCAGACCCGGAGCCTCAGGGGGTGGAGGCAGTTGCCGTGGAGACGCTGGAGGTGCCTTCAGGTCTCTGCTGGTCCTCCTTGTGGTCCTGGTTGTATAATGATGCAGAGTCGAGGATCTGCTGCAGCTTCGAGTGCTTCACTGCAAAACGAAAGAGGAGGGAGGGAGGGAGGGAGGGAGGGGGAGGGGGTGGGGGGTTCAGGAGGTGGATAAGTGAAGTTGGACGCCCTCAAACCACTTCCTGTCCAGACCTTCATCCACAGTCCAGAGTCCACATGATGAACCCAGAGGATCCAGGTGATTTTATACCATATTTACACTTTTATCAGTTTATTTTATACATGAATCCGTCTTTTCTATTGATTTATTTTTTTAAATTGTGCTGCTGTAACAAAGATTCATCAACAAATTTAAGTGAAACAATACAAATTCTTACGCTTATTTATCTTTATTCCCAACATTATTCAAATCATTTTTTTGAATAATTACATCAATTTGTACAATATGTAATAGACAATATATTCAATATGATAATTAAAGATAAATATAGATAAATAAGTGCATTAATGTAGTTGTGCTATCAAAACTATGTGGTTCTACCGTCGAAGAACTAACAGTTGTTGTGGTTCTAAATGTAACAGATATATAGTTATTTTATTGAACAGTTTTAATACATTTAAGGTCAAACAATAAACAGAACAAAGACAAAAACGACATTAAAAAGAACAAACCAAATATACCTTGAACATGTGTCATTGTTAGAGTTTATTCTAATATTTGAATGTCCATCAGAATCAGTTACTTCATATTATTATTATTATTATTATTATTATTATTTTATTATTATTATTATTATTATTATTCCTCTTCTTGCTGCTCATATTTTGTAGGAGTCCAGGCCGTTACCGGTACTTGACTTCCGGTTGTGTATTTGCTGATGCAGCTGAATCCTCCGTTGCACCAGTCCGTTTTTCTGTTCATGTCCAACCCAGTCCCGCTAATGGAAACACAGACAGAACTGACTCTAAAGGGTTAATGAGGACATTTAATGAGGACATCAACATGATGGGACTGAATTAATTAAACTAATCACAGATTTAATATTAATATGAAACCGTTCAAACCTTTGAATCTATTATTACCTGAACATGAGTTTAACTCATGTGTCTGTACTGTCCCCTAGTGGTCACACACACAAACTACCTATCTAGTTCACACTAAAAACGGGTTAAATTAAAAAAAACAACAACAACAACAACAAAACGATGTTTTTGTACTTTTAACAGTTATTTAGTTGAAGTTTTTCCATTCCTTTTTTATATTAAACATATGTGTGAGTGGATCTATCTATATTATCTATCTATCTATATATCTATCTATCTATCTATCTATCTATCTATCTATCTATCTATCTATCTATCTATCTATCTATCTATCGAGAGAGAGATGAGAGAGAGAGAGACAGAGAGAGAGAGAGAGAGAGAGAGAGAGAGAGAGAGAGAGAGAGAGAGATCCACTCACACATATGTTAATATAAAACTGCAGAAAATGGAAAACACTTCAACTAAATAACTGTTAAAAGTACAAAATATAATAGATAGATAGATAGATAGATAGATAGATAGATAGATAGATAGATAGATAGATAGATAGATAGATAGATAGATAGATAGATATCTGTTGCACCAGTCCGTTTTTCTGTTCTTGTCCAATCCAGTCCCACTAATGGAAACACAGACTGAACTGACTCTAAAGGGTTAATGAGGACATTTAATGAGGACATCAACATGATGGGACCGAATTAATTAAACTAATCACAGATTTAATATTAAATATGAAACCGTTCAAACCTTTGAATCTATTATTACAGCAGTTAAACTCATGTGTCTGTACTGTCCCCTAGTGGTCACATACAAACTATCTATCTATGTTCACACTAAAAACGGGTTGAATTTTTCAAAAAAGTTTTTGTACTTTTAACAGTTATTTAGTTGAAGTTTTTCCATTTTCTGCAGTTTTATATTAAACATATGTGTGAGTGGATCTATATCCACTCACATATCTCTCTCTCTCTCTGTATACACACACACACACACACACACACACACACACACACACACACACACACACACACACACACACACACACACACATTTTGTGAGTTTTTTCGCGTGAACTCCTGTGTTTCAGAATAAAGGACTTCCGGTCGGGCTCTTATTGTGAACGCAGCTCCAGCGGCTCGGAGCGGGCCGTTTCCGGTCGGTTTGTTATTGTCTGCGTACGTTTCCGGTGTGGATGCGGCCAAATGACCAAAGTGCAGCTGCTGAACGCCTACCTGACGGAGCGGCTGACGGTGGTGGTGAAGGAGATCCTGGCCGTGGTGGAGGACACGGTGTCCGAGTACCGGGAGGAGGCGGCGCGCGCACGGCAGGAGAACGACAGCCTCCGGCGGCAGCTGCGGGACATCCTGCTGCTGGAGGCCGAGACCGAGTGGCTGAGTAAGGGCTGAGGAGGGCCGCGGAGCCCGAGGAGCCTCCGACCGGCCCGGTTACCGTTTCACCGGGGTTTACAGTTAAAAACCGAGTCGGACATGGGTTTGAACGTCCGTCCGCGTCGATCAGTAGACGGTTCGAACACCGGCGACCGGAAATAAACACAGTCGAGCGGAAATAAATCGCACAGGACACTTTTCTGTCCATGTTGGTCGTACCGGTCGAGTCTTTTACGAACTCGATTCTTCGGTTCGTTCATTTGTTGAGACCGATTTATTTGGTTCACAAGTGAAATAACAAAACATCTAATGAGCGTTGGTCGAACTAACGGTGTTTAAAATACTGAGTGTATGTTTACGACAGTAGAACAGGTTTAATGTGTCTGTTGTGTTTATGAGAGAAGAACAAAAATATAAAGCAGATAAAGAACGAAAATATAAAATAGATAAAGAATGAAAATATAAAGCAGATAAAGAACGAAAATATAAAATAGATAAAGAATGAAAATATAAAGCAGATAAAAGAACGAAAATATAAAATAGATAAAGAATGAAAATATAAAGCAGATAAAGAACGAAAATATAAAATAGATAAAGAATGAAAATATAAAGCAGATAAAGAACGAAAATATAAATAGATAAGAATGAAAATATCAAGCAGATAAGAACGAAAATAAAACGGATAAAGAACGAAAATATAAAACGGAAAAAGAACGAAAATATAAAAACGGATAAAGAGCGAAAATATAAAACAGATAAAGAACGAAGAATAGAAAAGGTAGAAAATTTATACGAGTTTTGCAACAAAGATGACTGTCAATAAGGAAATGGTTCTATTATATATTATATATCATTATTTCTATCTATCATTCTATCTGTCATTCTATTGTTCTATTTATCATTCTAGATTTCTATCTGTCGTTCTATTGTTCTATCATTCGTTCTATCTGTCATTCTATCATTCTATCCATCTAATGTTCTTAAACCGTCTTTGTTCTCTGTGTGTTTAATTTAATTTGTGTGTTTTCTCGTGATTAAAACGTTAACATTTTAAACATTCATCTTTAACTTCAGATCGTTACATTCACTTCGTTTGTGTCATGTTCTAATCTGGCTCTGGTTTAGGAGGATCTAGTCTCCTTCAGCGGTTCAGTAGATCCATGAATGATTCGGTTCTACTCTTCCGCTCTTTCATTCAGTTGTTCACTACCTCAGCTCCATTTGTCCGTCGCCGGAAACTAATCTGGCGATGCCGTCAGTGTTGTTGCCATGGAGACGACCTGCTGCAGGGTTCGACCCACAACACTTCCACCTCCTACAGACTGACTGAAGGAGTGAATCTGACAAGTTTATGTGATAATTAACAGAACATTAGCAAAGAGCTGCTGAAGAGAGTCAACTCATTCACTTAAATGAATTGATTCTTTTGAAGGATTCATTGGTGAATCGTCTGTCACTGGTTGGTCCGTCCTCTGGTGGATGGTCTGAGCAGCAGAACCAGGTCCAGTTGGACGGATCGAACCCCGGGATCTGTTAGGTTTACACCGAATGTATCTAGAACACAAACCAATTTATGATCTTAACGGAATTACCAGAAGGAATAGAACATTATTATCAATAGAACATTATCAGTAGAACATTATTATCAACAGAACATTATTATCAGTAGAACATTATTATTAATAGAACATTATTATCAATAGAGCGTTATTATTAGCAGAACATTATTATCAGTAGAACATTATCAGCAGAACATTATCAGCAGAACATTATTATCAGTAGAACATTATTACCAGTAAAACATTATTATCAGTAGAACATTATCAGCAGAACATTATTATCAGTGAACATTATTATTAATAGAACTTTATTATCTGTAAAACATTATTATCAATACAACATTAGTATCAGAACATTATTATCAGTAGAACATTATTATTAGCAGAACATTATTATCAGTAGAACATTATTATCAGTGGAACATTATCAGCAGAACATTATTATCAGTGAACATTATTATTAATAGAACATATTATCAGTAGAACATTATCAATACAACATTATTATCAGAACATTATTATCAATACAACATTATTATCAGAACATTATTATCAATAGAACATTATTATCATGGACCAGTTCTTATTCATCAGTGAATGTGGTTCTGTAGGTTTTTCCGTTTCATAAAAGACTTCAGTGTCTCTGATTTCATCTGAAGTTCAATGAAAAGGAAGATCTTACTGGAACTGTTCTAACCTGGTTCTGACCTGATGGATCTGAAACAGGACCAGTTTGATGATGTAATGTTGATCCGGTTCTTCTGGTTCTTGTGGTTCTTCCAGGATCCACTGGGTCAGTTCTGAGTTTCGCACCCCCCGAGCATCAGTCCACCGATCTGGACCAGAGTCCCCACCCCCAGAACCTGACTCCCCCCCCAACCCGGCCCCGACAGCCCCCCGTGGTACCAGTCCAGTTGGAGACCCCCCCACAGCAGAACCTGGTCCCGGGTCAGGAGCAGGCGGACCCGGTCCCAAAACCCGAGGGGGTTCTGAAACCCAACCCTCTACTGGAGCCTCCTCAGTCCTCCTTGGTCATGGTGGTCCAGGAGGAGGTCCAGGTTCTGGCCCCAGCTCGGGTTCCAGTTCTGATCAAAGCTGAACCAGAGGAGGTGAACGTGAGTGAACCTGAACACACCGCTGACGGTGCGACGTGGGAGGAGGCGGGGCTGCGATGCATGACAGAGGTGGACAGGATCCAGACAGACTCCCACGAGACCCAGAGGACCAAGACCAGCACCCGGGACCAGGTCTGGACCCCCACACACAGAACCAACCTGCCCCACAGACTCATGGGTAACAGGTTCAGGACACCGTCAGAGTTCAGTCGACTCTAGAGTTAAAGTTTAACAGAACTGCACTAAACCAAATTAAACTAAATTAAATTAAACTAAACTAAACTAAACCAAACCAAACTAAACCAAACTAAAATAAACCAAACCAACTACAGTTAAACTACATTATATACAGGTAAAATAACTACATTAAACTAAACTAACTACATTCAACTAAACTAACTACAGTTAAACTAAAGTAACTACAGTTAAACTAAACTACCTGCAGTTAAACTAAATTAAGTACAGTCAAACAAAATTAAGTACAGTTAAACTAAACTAACTACAGTTAAACTAAATTAAGTACAGTTAAACGAAATTAAGTACAGTTAAACTAAACTAACTACAGTTAAACTAAATTAACTGCAGTTAAACTAAACTACCTGCAGTTAAACTAAATTAAGTACAGTTAAACAAAATTAAGTACAGTTAAACTAAACTAACTACAGTTAAACTAAATTAAGTACAGTTAAACGAAATTAAGTACAGTTAAACTAAACTAACTACAGTTAAACTAAATTAACTGCAGTTAAACTAAACTAACTGCAGTTAAACTAAATTAAGTACAGTTAAACAAAATGAAGTACAGTTAAACTAAACTAACTACAGTTAAACTAAATTAACTACAGTTAAACTAAACTATGTACTGTTAAACAAAATTAACTACAGTTAAACTCAATCAACTACAGTTAAGCTTGCCCATGGGGCCCGGCCGGGCACAGCCCGAAAGAGCGACATGGGCCTGTCCTTCGGTGGACCCACCACCCGCCGAGGGAACCGTAGGGGCCGGGTGCATTGTGGATTGGGTGGCAGTCGACGGCAGGGGGCTCGTCGACCCGATCCCCGGACACAGAGTCTGGCTCTTGGGACATGGAATGTCACTTCGCTGGGGGGGAAGGAGCCAGAGCTTGTGAGGGAGGTTAAGAGATACCGTCTAGATATAGTCGGGCTCACCTCCACACACAGCTTGGGCTCTGGAACCCAACCCCTCAAGAGGGGCTGGACTCTCCACTTCTCTGGCGTTGCCCACGGTGAGAGGTGGCGGGCTAGCGTGGGCTTGCTTATAGCCCCTCAGCTCAGCTGCCGTGTGTTGGAGTTCACCCCGGTGAACGAGAGGGTTGCATCCCTGCGCCTTCGGGTCAGGGACAGGTGCCTCACTGTTGTCTTGGCCTACGGGCCGAACAGCAGTGCAGAGTACCCAACCTTCTTGGAGTCCCTGGGAGAGGTGCTGGATGGTGCTCCGATTGGGGACTCCATTGTTCTCCTGGGTGACTTCAACACTCACGTGGGCAACGACAGTGATACCTGGAGGGGGGTGATGGGGAGGAACGGCCTCCCCGATCTGAACCCAAGTGGTGTTTTGTTATTGGACTTCTGTGCTAGCCACAGTTTGTCCATAACAACACCATGTTCGAACACAGGGATGTCCATAAGTGCACTTGGCACCAGGACACCCTTGGCCGGAGGTCGATGATCGACTTCATTGTCGTGTTATCAGACCTCCGGCTGCGTGTTTTGGACACTCGGGTAAGAGAGGGGCAGAGCTGTCAACCGATCACCACCTGGTGGTGAGTTGGATCTGCTGGCAAAGGAGGAAGCCGGACAGACTCGGCAGGCCCAAACGTGTTGTGAGGGTCTGTTGGGAACGTCTGGCAGAGCTGATGTCAGCACGGTCTTCAACTCCGGGAAAGCTTCTCCCAGATCTTGGGGGAGGCTGGGGACATTGAGTCCGAGTGGACCATGTTCTCCACCTCCATTGTCGAAGCGGCTCCTTGGAGCTGCGGCAGCAGGGTCTCCAGTGCCTGTTGTGGCGGGAATCCCTGAACCCGATGGTGGACCCCAGAAGTAAGGAATGCCGTCAAGCTGAAGAAGGAGTCTTATCGAGCCTTGTTGGCTCGTGGTACTCCCGAGGCAACTGATGGGTACTGGAAGGCCAAGCGTGCTGCAGCCCGAGTGGTTGTGGAAGGAAAAACTCGGGTCTGGGTGGAGTTTGGGGAGGCCATGGAGGAGGACTATCGGTCAGCTTCGAGGAAATTCTGGCAAACCGTTCGACACCTCAGGAGGGGAAAGCAGTTCCCCACCAACACTGTTTACAGTGGAAGTGGGGGGCTGCTGACCTCGACTGGGGACGTTGTCGGACGATGGAAGGAATACTTGGAGAATCTCCTCAATCCCACTGCCGTGTCTTCCATGGAGGAAGCAGAGGCTGAGGTCTCAGAGGTGGACTTGTCCATCACCCAAGCTGAAGTCACCGAGGTGGTTGGCAAGCTCCTTGGTGGCAGGGCACCGGGGGTGGATGAGATTCGCCCTGAGTACCTTAAGTCTCTGGATGTGCAGGGACTGTCTTGGCTGACATGTCTCTGTAATATCGCGTGGCAGTCGGGGACAGTACCTCTGGATTGGCCGACCGGAGGATGTGCTCCAACTACAGGGGGATCACACTCCTCAGCTTCCCGGGGAAAGTCTATTTCAGGGTACTGGAGAGGAGGATCCGACTAATAGTCGAACCTCGGATCCAGGAGGAACAATGCGGTTTTCGTCCTGGTCGCGGAACACTGGACCAGCTCTATACCCTCTATCGGGTGCTCGAGGGTTCATGGGAGTTCACCCAACCAGTCCACATGTGTTTTGTGGATTTGGAGAAGGCGTTTGACCGTGTCCCTCGTGATATCCTGTGAGAGGTGCTTTGGGAGTATGGGGTCCGGGGCCCTTTGCTAAGGGCAGTCCGGTCCTTGTATGACCAAAGCAGGAGCCTGGTTCGCATTGCCGGCAGTAAGTCAGACCTGTTCCAGGTGCATGTTGGACTCTGACAGGGCTGCCCTTTGTCACCGGTTCTGTTCATAATTTTTATGGACAGAATTTCTAGGTGCAGCCAGGGGCCAGAGGGGGTCCGGTTTGGGGACCACAGGATTTCATCTCTGCTTTTTGCGGATGATGTTGTCCTGTTGGCCTCATCGAACCTGGACCTCCAGCGTGCACTGGGGCGGTTTGCAGCCGAGTGTGAAGCGAGCGGGATGAGGATCAGCACCTCCAAATCGGAGGCCATGGTTCTCAACTGGAAAAAGGTGGTTTGCCCTCTCTGGGTCGGTGGGGAGCCCTTGCCCCAAGTGGAGGAGTTCAAGTATCTTGGGGTCTTGTTCACGAGTGAGGGAAGAATGGAGCGTGAGATTGACAGACGGATTGGTGCAGCGTCTGCAGTGATGCAGTCGCAGTACCGGTCTGTCATGGTGAAAAAGGAGCTGAGCCGAGAGCCGAAGCTCTCGATTAACCGTTCAATCTATGTTCCTACCCTCACCTATGGTCATGAGCTTTGGGTCATGACCAAAAGGACAACATCCCGGATACAAGCGGTCAAAATGAGCTTCCTCCGTAAGGTGGCTGGGCGCACCCTTAGGGATAGGGTGAGGAGCTCAGTCACCAGGGAGGAGCTCGGAGTAGAGCCACTGCTCCTCCACATCGAGAGGGGCCAGCTGAGGTGGCTTGGGCATCTGTTTCGGATGCCTCCCTGGGGAGGTGTTCCAGGCATGTCCCGCCGGTAGGAGACCTCGGGGAAGACCCAGGACACACTGGAGAGACTATGTCTCTCGGCTGGCCTGAGAACGCCTCGGGGTCCCCCTGGAAGAGCTGGAGGAGGTGTCTGGGGAGAGGGAAGTCTGGGCATCCCTGCTTAGACTGTTACCCCCGCGACCCGGCCCCGGATAAAGCGGAGGATAATGGATGGATGGAGTTAAGCTAAATTAACTACAGTTAAACTAAATTAACTACAGTTAAACTAACTACATTAAAGTAAATTAATGTTTAATGTTCACATGAAACTTCATAAATCTGGGATGTATGTTTTGATTGCAATTAAAGTCACGATGTCAGACTTTAAACATGTTCATATGTCCAATTATGTCATCAGGGGTTGTGGCCTAGAATCATGACACACCCCCTTGAGATGGATTCATGTGTAAAAGAACTGATTTGTTGACTGTTTTTGAGTCAGAACAGGCTTCGATGGTTAGAGTCATTAAATAAATACATAATTAATAATAATTATTATTTGTTAATTATTGTTAATAATTATTAACCAGTGAACATGGTTTTATAAGATGCTTAATTATAATTATTATAACTAATATATTAGTAACTATAATCTCAAACAAACTGATCAATAAAAACAGGATAAATCAATAACAGGATAAATCCTTGCATTCAAACTGGTTTAAATCGATGCGTTTGATTAAAAAGACATCTGTGGTGTTTTTGTTTTCGTCGTCATTCTGTTGATTCGTGGTTGTTCATAAGCTCCGCCCTCTGCCTTCATCTCCTCTTTTTTTTGCGTTTGTCTCCGTGTTCCGGCGTCTTCTTCATTTTAATCCGATGTTTCTTTGACTCCAGGAACTGTCCTCGGTGGTGGCGGACGACGACAGCGGCACGGCGTCCTACGTCCCTGAACTGGTCCACCGCTGCCCCCGCTGCGGCGAGGCCTTCGGTCAGGCTGCAGGGCTCCGCCTCCACCTGGAGCAGAAGCGAAAGACGTACGCCTGCGACTGGTGCTGCAAGTCGTTCGCGCAGTCGGCCGACCTGCGGCGCCACCTGCGCACGCACACGGGCGAGCGTCCGCACCGTTGCACCTTCTGCTCCAAGAGCTTCAGCCAGAGGGGGAACCTGCGGCGCCACCTGCGCATCCACACAGGCGAGCGTCCGTACAGCTGCCCGTTCTGCTGCCGCACCTTCAGCGACGGCGACACCATGAAGAAACACAAACGCACGCATTCGGGCGAGAAACCGTACGGCTGCGCTCACTGCAGTAAGACCTTCAGCAGCGCCGGCGGTCTGCAGGTGCATCTGAGGAAGGACCGCTGCTACGCCAGTGCCAACGCATGAGTGCCTGAGCACCGACGGACGGACGGAAGGATAGGGGGCGGGGCTCAGATGGGGCGGCGCCACCTGCAGGACTGCATCAACTGCACAAGACGTTCCTGATGTTGATGATATGGACAAAAGTCTGTGGACGCATTGAATTCAGGCGCTTTTTAAAGACGTGAATGTAGTTTTAAAATGAACAGGTCCAAACCCTGAACCTGGTCCAAACCTTGAACCAGCTCCAAATCTTGAACTAGGTCCAAACCCTGAACCAGGTCCAAACCTTGAACAAGCTCCAAATCTTGAACTAGGTCCAAACCCTGAACCAGGTCCTAACGTTGAACCAGCTCCAGATCTTGAGCTAGGTTGCAACGGTGAACCAGGTCCAAACCTTGAACCAGGTCCTAACCTTGAACCAGGTCCTAACATTGAACCAGGTCCTAACGTTGAACCAAGTCCAAATGTTGAACCAGGTCCAAACCTTGAACCAGGTCCTAACCTTGAACCAGGTCCTAACGTTGAACCAGATCCTAACGTTGAACCAAGTCCAAATGTTGAACCAGGTCCAAACGGTGAACCAGGTGCAAACCCTGAACCAGGTCCAAATGGTGAACCAGCTCCAAATCTTGAACTAGGCCCAAATGTTGAGCCAGGTCCAAACCTTGAACCAGGTCCAAACGGTGAATCAGGTAAAAATGCTGAACCGGGTCCCAATGTTGAACCAGGTCCTAAAGTTCAACCCGGTCTAAACCTTGAACCGGGTCCATGTGGACACAAAACAAACCCCCCCCTTTTCCACCAACATTCCCAGGGCGGTTTAATTTCCTGGTAAATGACTCCTGTTCATCTGTGGTTTGCATTCGGTTCATTCACTTCAGACTTGTTCGTTTCCTGTTGATGTTCTTCTGTGAATCTGTCGGATTCAAACAGACACAGATTATAACAACGACCACTAGAGGGAGTGGAGCCCAAAAAACTCACATTCTACGCATTCAACCTATAGATACGATGAAGCCCCAGAAGAAAATACGAACACTGTCACTACGACAATACAGTCATAAAATATGGAGATAAAACCTGTAATTTTACAAGAATGAAGTCGTAAAATTATGAGAATAAAGTCGTAATTTTAAAATAGGTGTAAAAATATCTTCATTTCCAGAATACAGTTGTACCCGCTGGTCTATTAGCCCCACTCACCAAATACTGAACCTATTAGCCCTGCCCACCATCAACACATTAGCATTAGTCGAAGGACTTTGAAGACAGTTCGCACACATTTGGGTTTGTTTTGGTGTAAGAGCTGAACAGGTTTGGAGTAAATTCTCTCTTTTATGGAGGAGGAACTGACTGAAGTGTTCGACTGAAGGGCTAGCGCTGTAACCGGAAACTGTCATCAACAAGGACTAAAGGTTACAGTTTATAAATTATGACTTTTTATCGCACTATTGTGAATTTATTTTCAAAATATTACGACTTCAATCTCATAAAAGTATGACATTATTTTTGTTAAATTATGTTTTTTTTTTTTTAAAACTACAACTTTATTCTCATAATATTACGACTTTATTCTTGTGGTGACAAATGTATTTTTCTGATGTGGCCTACTTCACCGTCATTGGTAGATTCACCAAGAAAACATATTCAGACTTAATGTAAAGTCGTAAAATTTATAAGAAAAAACAAATTTATCTGAACAAAAGTCTGAGTCTTTGAAGAAAAATCAATAATCACCAAAAAAAACAGAAATTAAAGGAATTAAACGAATTATTGAAACCTTGATTTTCAGACGATAAAGAAGGAAATTTACTAAAAAAAAATGTTGATGTTCTCTGAAATTAAACTAATACAGTGAAAATGCAGATTAAAGTTTTTAAAGTTAAATTTACGACAAAATTAAGACCAAAGTTAGAATTTACTCATTTTGTGAAGCTGAGGGAACATTTCTTCATCTGTTTCCTTGGTTTTTATAATAATGACCTTGGTGGGTTCCACCAATCAGTGTTCTTCAACACACAGCCCCGCCCCCAAGAATTCAGGGAATCTGAAGAGTCCTGCCCCGTTTTCAAATCTTTGAAGGTTGGGTCGAAAGAAACTTTCGAGGCCGGTTTATTCAGTGGAAACATGTCCCAGTTTAAACGCTGCTGATTGGACAGCGTTGTTTGGGTGGGTGGAGCATCAGACGAGACGAACAACATAAATGAAAGTTCATATTCTGGATTTCAGCCAATGAACAATTAGAACAAAATAAAAGTGTCGTTAACATTCGACTGCGCTAGGCTCTGATTGGTCAATGACACGTGAAGCCCCGCCACCATTGACGGACATATGATCGTGACGTCGCATTTAAGATCATTTTACAGGTGACCACAGTGTGGAGGAGGAGGCTGTTACCATGACGACACCGTTATGTGGTCTTATTATTATGGGATGTTTTCTGTAACTTCATCCGTTCACTTTATTATTTGTAAAATGATCTTTGACTGTAAAATGGTTTGTCAGTTTCAGTCATTTTACATCTGAGGTCGTGTCCCAGCGGAGGGGGCGGAGCCTCGCCTGTCCACAGGTGGAGATCGGCCTCAGATTCAGCCGATCCAGCCAATCAGAGACGAGCACGGTGCTCACTTGTTGAGTTCAGGTGTTTTTAATGAATGTGTTTAATGGACGAAGTGTTTATGTCGTTATTTATTTCAACCTTATTTATTGGTTTGTTTGATTCTACAGAATTAAACTCATATTTACGTCCATGTTTTATAGTTTAAGAGGCGCCATCGTTGTCGTCTCTTCGTCCAGTTGCGATGTTCGTGTCTGAGTCGAATAAAACCCAGAGTTGGTTTATTTATTTTATTTGGTAGAAACAGTCGCTCAGTGAATGTGTTTGTGTTTTTTTTCGCAGTATTTTGTATCAACGTGAAATGTTCGTTTGGTTTTTAATAAAATAAATGTTCAGTCAAACTGTTCATGTTCACTTAATTCGCACGTTTCAGCCAAAAACTGGCAAAATATTACAAAATTTTACCGTTTTAGTCACAAATGCACAATTAATTAAACTTGTTTTAAACATTCATCAAGCCTGAAAATTTCACCTCAAAAGTTATCATCATTATTATTATTATGAGCATTATTATTAGCATTATTATTATTATTATTATTAGCACCATCATCATTATTATTATTATTTTTAATATATTATCCTCATTATTATTGTCATTATTTGTGGACATAATTAAGATAAATCCAACCTTTCTCGTCTCAATATCGCAGCATAAACATAAGTAACAGTGGATTTTTAATATAGTTACAGATGTTTGATCCAGCTGAAGTCATTTAAAGGTTGGTTTTTCAGTCTGACCTTCGTCTTCGTCCTTCATCGTGGATCCTCTTCCTCAGGTGTTTTTACTCCTTCATTACCTGTCAGAGCAGGGGGTGGGATCAGACAGATGATTGACAGCAGAGCCTCATGTTTAAAGTCAATCTAAAGGTTGATTTTATTTTCCTTTCATGTTGTTTTTTTTCTCCTTTCATTAATTAACCCTTAGTCCTCAGGACATTTATGACATTTTTATGTGTTGATCATTTAATTAATTTCTACAGAATATTTGACATTTTTTCATTTAATGGTACAGATCCATTTTACCCATTCAATTATGGTCAGTTTTTTTCTGCATAAATCTCTAAAACCACTTCAGTTCTGCTCAAAGCTACTGAACATTTAAGAATGGTTGATATTTTAACCCTTCAAATGCCAGTCTGAGTAGTGACAATTTATTTTATTATAAAACAACATAAAATGAGATATTCTTTATGTAATTCGTGTTGGACGTGTCAAAGATCATCAATATCACTTATGGGTTTTTGTTTTTTTTTTTTACATTAAACACGTCATCATGTATAAAAAAGTGGCATTTAAAGGGTTAAATCCTGAAAATTATGGAATATTTGGTCATTTTGAGCAGAACTGAAGTGATTTAAGAGATTTATGGAGAAAAAAAGACAGAAAAATGTCAATATTTAATGATTTTATATCAGTTTGTGTACATGTTTGTGTGGAGGAAAATAAATCCCACAGATGTAAAAGGTTCAAACAGTTAAATGTGGTGATTTATGAATGAACGTTTCCATACATTTAACTTTTTATAAGTGGTTTATCATCATTTATTCTAATATGATCCTCTGTATTGGACATTTTTCAGAGTAAATCCTGTATTTTTCTATATTTAATTCACTGATCATGTAGATGTTCATTAAAACTCAGAGTAAATTCAAAGGCTATTTGATCAAAAACAGAGAGAACTGAAAAAAGAAGTGACTTAAAGTAAAGTAAATATTGTAGGTAAATATGTCAACAACAAAAACTGGTTAGAATACATCTATGTAGAATAAACTCATATTAAAACCAAATATCAACATTTGATTCAGAAATAAAGACATAATATTAAGTATAACTTACCAGATCTGAGTCAGATTTGACGACAAAAGTCACACACTTTTGATCAGAATTATCATTGAAATGTCAAAGTGTTGCGTAGTTGCGTTCTTTTCCTGTGGGTGGTGCCATTCGCCCACAGATCAGACCAGCGGCTCAGGTGCATTCAGTTGCATTCCAAATTTATTCAAGCATTTGACATAAAACACGTCATAGAAATAAATGTAAGAAGATGTGAAAAGCACAAGGTCGGTGTAAACAACATCCGTACATTCAGCCGTGCATAAAAGATTCACAAGAAGAAGAACACACTGAGCTGTACCTGAATGCATCATCGAGTCACTTCAACAGGTAGAAAACGGGGGGAGGGGGTATAAAGGGGGGGTATAAAGAAGGTTCTCCACATATTGCATCATGCAACGACAAGGAAGAGCCACTGGAGATTATTGACCCATGATGGTTTTTTCACAGTTGGATTTAGTAGAAGTGCAAAAAAGACTGACCAGTAACTGGCACAAACCACACCCACGCAACGCCAACCCACAGCTACGCCCACCCACGGCTACGCCCACCCACCCACACCTCCAGAAAATGCATAGAACAGCAAAGAAATGGCGGGAATGAACCCACTAAAATCACTACTTTATGTGTTTGATGTGAATTCATGAACTATAGCTGCAGGCAGGGACGGCCGGGACACACCCACTCCAGGGCTGTATTGCAGACGTGGGCGTAGCATTCAGGTATGGAATCTGATTGGTTGTTTCGCCAAGGACGTAAATAGTTCAACCGCTATTTTTGTGGTGAAATAAAAGCTGCAGAAGTCCAACATTTTGTCCCATTTTGAACCAAAATGACAGAATCGAGTTCATTTAGGTCAAATTTTATCTGGAGGCAGAGCTTAACAAACAATCTGTCGCAATTTTTTTTATATTTTCACACGTTCATGTTCATGAGTTTCTGTAAGACCCAACATTTATATATTATTGAATCTAACACTTTAATTCTCTGTATATATTAATATTATAGTGGAATACTTGTATTATATGTTTTATATTTATATAAACAAATACAGTTGTGGGTTATATAATAAAACATAATTAAGATAATCATATATAACAGAAATAAGGAAAATTCTATATAATTATATAATATAGCAACCGTATATTGTATTTATGTTAGTTTAAGATATATATATATATATATATATATATATACACACACACACACACACACACACAGTATCTATGTATTTATAGTATTAATATATATTGATAAAGTTTTTTGTTTTGTTTTATGAACAAACACATTTTTGCTTCTTTTCAAACACGTTCCATAATTTGTTCTAAATGTTTAAATAAATATTTTCGTTCATATTTATGTGGCTAAATGTATTTGTTGAATCAGT
The DNA here is from genome assembly GCF_902148855.1 of Sphaeramia orbicularis. Classification (NCBI taxonomy): domain Eukaryota; kingdom Metazoa; phylum Chordata; class Actinopteri; order Kurtiformes; family Apogonidae; genus Sphaeramia; species Sphaeramia orbicularis. The sequence goes on along the minus strand of NW_021941596.1, from coordinate 46,704 downwards.
CTTTTTTTCCTCCGTATCACGGACGACGCCGGTTCATGGTTTTGTTTTGTTTATTTATTTATTTTATCGTTTCTTTTTGTCATCAAACGTCATCACTGAAACACCATTAGCACCGTTAAACCTCCGCTAACCTCCGCCTGAAACCCTGAACGTTTCACACATCAAACGTATTTTACAAAAACAAATACAAAAGAGTCGCAGGAACCAACAAAATGTTGTGTTTCTGCCATTGAATGTAATCGTGACTGAAACGCATTGAACCAGTGAGTTTGATTCTATTTACATGTAAACGTCCAACATGCTTTGGCAAACTGTTCATGCTGGTAAATAAGAGGCGGAGCTTGGCTGTCGTCATGGTTTCTGTGCTTTAGGCTCCACCCACTCCTGATAGAAACATGCGTCATTTATGACGATGATATGATGAAAATGAAGAATTTACAAAAACAGAACCAGCTTTAACTTCAGAGTCGCAGAAAGAAGAACTTTGCATTTTGAACCTTTTCAAGTAAAAGTCGCATTTATGTTAAAAGTTCGCAATCGCTTAGTCTACGATTTATTTAACGGAGACAGATGTTTAACGACAGTAAAACACCGCTGAGTTTAGTTTAATTTAATTAAGTTTAATTTAGTTTAACTTAATTTAGTTCAGTTTAGTTTAGTTTAGTTTAATTTAGTTTAGATTTTAGTTCATTTCAGTTTTAGAAGGCACCACTCCGTTCTCATCGGTTCTCCGTCTGTTTGTCAGTTCTCTGTCAGTTCTCCATTGGTTCTGGTCGGTTCTCCGTCAGTCGTATTAATGACTCATGCTCTGTTTGGTTCTCGTCAGTTTTCAGTTGGTTGTTGGTTCTCGTCTGTTCTCCGTCTGTTTATTGGTTCTCCATCAGTTCTCCGTCAGTTCTCGTCGGTTCTTTGTCGGTCGTTGTATTAGTGACTCATGCTCTGTTTGGTTCTAGTTCTTATGAAAGGACTGGAGTCCATGAACAAACCACCGGGTCTTCGTGAACCATGTGACCCCCGGTGGCGTCGGCGTCTGTCTGATGCGTGGTGGAAGAAGGCGGGGTTTATTCGTGGGCGACGGTTCGAGGCAGCTCATTGGTCAGGATGTGCCATCGCTCCACCCGCTGCCCTTTGTTCTTCAGACACTCCATCCAATGACGGAGCGCATCACCCTGAGACTGACAGCCCAGACACACGCCCCCTGGAAACAGGAAACAGCGGCATCAGACGCATAGAAGCAGAACTTTGCAGATGATTCAACGTGAAACAGACGTAAACTCAGACAGAAAACCTCCAATCAACTCCCGGCACCAGGAGCATTATGGGTAAAAAAAACCCTCTAATCAACCCCCAGCACCAGGGGCATTATGGGTAAAAAACCTCCAATCAACCCCCAGCACCAGGGGCATTATGGGTAAAAAAAAAAAAAAAAACCTCCAATCAACCACAGCACCAGGGGCATTATGGGTAAAACAGGATCACACTGGACACAAATGGTCGTGATTTTAACCCATTATTTGACTGTTTTTCTCTGAACCTTAAACTCAGGCCCACAGGACATTCTGTCTTTTTTAGTCTGGTTTTAGTTCGGACTCAGATGGTCCCAAATGTCCTCTGACCATGTGACCCAACGCAAACTGAACAGAACCAACACTGAAAGATGAGTAAAGTGGAACTAAAGCTACAGTCTGACAGGAAACACAATCTGCTGCTGTTGCTATGGCTGTTGCTAGGGCTGTTGCTATGGTTACCAGCATCTTAATACACCTGACTCCAGCTTTTCACTAAGTCCTGTTTCACTCTGATCCTAACACTAAACCCAAAGACTCCACTGATGTGTCCTCCATGAAACGGTGACCAACAGGAAGCACACCGCCACTGCCGGGGTCAGTGGGCGGTGGGCGGAGTCAGTGGGCGGGGTGGCATCGGTGGGCGGAGTCCTCACCTATGAAGTCATTGGAGCGTCCCAGGTCGTAGTCCCACACCGTCACCTCCAGCGTCTTACTGGACAGTTCAGAAAGAGAAATGTCGTAGAAGAACTCCTGAAACGGAACGAAAACAACAAACGCAGGAAACAACAAGAAACAACAGGAAACGCCAGAACCGTTCAGTTGTAAACTTCAATTCATTGAATGTTTAAATGAGTTCAGTCCAACATTTATAGTTTAAAGACAAACTCATGTTGACTTCAGTAAAAACAGTTCAAAGCTTCAGGTTCCATAGAAAACATCTGAACCAGCTGAAATCCTGAACCCTGAACCTGAACCCTGAACCATGAACCCTGAACCTTAACCTGAACCCTGACCCCTGAACCCTGACCCCCCTGTCCCCCCGACCCCTGACCCCCCTGACCCCCCTTGACCCCCCTTGACCCCCCTTGACCCTCCTGTCCTCTTACCTGGTTGAACTCTGGGTTCAGCGTCTTCTTCATCACTGCTGTTTTGTGTTTGGATTTCTTCTGTGAATCTGGTTTCAAATATCTGTTGACAAAAACAAAAACATTCATCAGTGTTTCAGACGTTTCAGATCCAGCTGACCCGGTTCATCTGGGTCCAGTTCAACACAGTCCACTACGGCCTTAGAACCTCAGAACATCTACTGGGTTACACAGGTTCATGTTTCATATCAGTCTGATCCACTCAGTCTGTTCTGCATCATACGTACAAAGTATGAGTACTCAGATTACTTTAGTCAGATTAATATAAATGGATTAGTTTAGTTTCATTAATAGAATCAGATTAGTTTAGTTTGATTAATATAAACAGATTACTTTACTTTCATTAATATAATCAGATTAGTTTACTTTCATTAATACATCAGATTACTTTAGTTTTATTAATATAATCAGATTACTTTAGTTTCATTAAAAGGATCAGATTAGTTTAGTTTGATTAATATAAACAGATTAGTCAGATTAATGTAATCAGATTACTTTAGTTTCATTAATATAATCACATTACTTTACTTTCATTAATGTAATCAGATTACTTTAGTTTCTAATGTAATCAGATTACCTCTGAATGGCTCTGATGTGTTAAATCTATTACTGAGTTTTAATCTCGTAACATCCTTTATTTCTTTTCTTTTCTCTTTTCTTTTTCTCTACTTTTTCTCTTCTTTTCATTTCATTTCTTTTCTCTTCTTTTCTTTTCTCCTCTTTTCTTTTCTTTTCTCTTCTTTTCTTTTCTCTTCTTTTCACTTCTTTTCATTTTTCTCTTCTTTTCTTTTCTCCTCTTTTCTTTTCTCCTCTTTTCTCTTCTTTTCTCTTTTCTTTTCTCTTTTCACTTCTTTTCATTTCTTTTCTCTTCTTTTCTCTTCTGTTCTGTTCTTTTCTGTTCTTTTCTTTTCCTTTCATTTCTTTTCTTTTCTCTTTTCTCTTATTTTCTTTTCTTTTCTTTTCTGTTCTTTTCTTTTCTTCTCTATTCTTTCATGCCAGTCGCCGTCTCGTCTGTTTTAACTCTCATCTTTCTCCGTTTCATCCAGACTGTCAAATATCCTCCGGGCGTCATCTCCTCTGGTTTATGTTGAGCCTTGTCTTCGTTTCGTATTCTGGTGACGAACTCGACTGTTCAAAGCCGACATTCCCTCGAGAACCGAAGCAAACGCTGGAGTTGAATCCTCGAATCTTTAACCCCCAGAGTTTAGTTTAGACGGATCCTAGACAACGCCGCCGCTGCTGTCGTGTTCCTGTGTTTGGACTCATTATCCTTCTGCCCAGGGCAGCGTCAACAACAGGCCTGGATGTAAACTTTAATCAAGTGGAAAAGTCCCAGAATGCAACAGGCTCATTAAGGTCCAGGATGTTGATCCATCTGGAGGCTGTAATTACAACTAAAACTGTTGAAACAGACCAAATATTAAAGCTTCTCCTCAGGCGTCAGAGAAATAAAAGTGAAATTAGTTCAGTGGAAGTGTTTTTAATATTAATAGAGTCGTAATAAAACCGACACTGGAGGTGGAGAACGTTCAGGAGAACCTGGACTCAAACACCAACAATTAAAGGGAATGTTCATCAGGGACCAAACCTGGTCCAGGTCCAGGTTTGGATGGATTTAAAAAACAGGATCAACCTGCTGTAAATGGGTCCTATCTGTAGAGTCAGCTCCCAAAGCATTCTGGGTAAAAGTCCAAACCACCTGCACCTGGACTGGACTTTAGTGATCAAACTGTAAATGAATCAGATTAACCCGATTAGTTAAATCAGATTAACATGATCATATTAGTTCAGTCAGATTAATATAATCATATTAGTTTAGTCAGATTAACATGATCAGATTAGTTTAGTCAGATCAACATAATCAGATTAGTTTAGTCAGATTAACCTGATCAGATTAGTTTAGTCAGATCAACATAATCAGATTAGTTTAGTCAGATTAACCTGATCAGATTAGTTTAGTCAGATTAACATGATCATATTAGTTTAGTCGGAATAATATAATCAGATTAGTTTAGTCATATTAATATAACCAGATTAGTTTAGTTAGATTAACATAACCAGATTAGTTTAGTCTCATTAATCTAATCAGATTAGTTTAGTCATATTAATATAATCAGATTTGTTTAGTCTCATTAATATAGTCAGATTAGTTTAGTCTCATTAATATAATCAGATTAGTGTAGTTAGATAAAAATAACCAGATCAGTTTAGTTATTAATATACTCGGATTAGTTTTGTCAGATTAATATAATCAGATTAGTTTAGTCTCATTAATCTAATCAGATTAGTTTAGTCTCATTAATACAATCAGATTACTTTAGTTTCATTAACGTAATTAGATTACCTCTGAATGGCTTTGATGTGTTAAATCTATCACTTTAGATTAACATAACCAGATTAGTTTAGTCTCATTAATCTAATCAGATTAGTTTAGTCATATTAATATAATCAGATTTGTTTAGTCTCATTAATATAGTCAGATTAGTTTAGTCTCATTAATATAATCAGATTAGTGTAGTTAGATAAAAATAACCAGATCAGTTTAGTTATTAATATACTCGGATTAGTTTTGTCAGATTAATATAATCAGATTAGTTTAGTCTCATTAATCTAATCAGATTAGTTTAGTCTCATTAATACAATCAGATTACTTTAGTTCATTAACGTAATTAGATTACCTCTGAATGGCTTTGATGTGTTAAATCTATCACTTTATTTTAAACTTTGGAACAGCGTTTATTTCTTTTTATTTTATGTCTTTGATTTGTGGTGTTTTTTCCATCTTGTTTGAATCTTTGACATTGTTATTTTCACCCTGTTGGGTTCAGTGTGTGTCATTTTCCTGTTGGGTTCTCTGAGGTTGGTGCTGGTGTCGGTCCAGACCGTCTACACCTGGACTGGACGGTGGATTATTAATGACCCATATGATGTTACCATCTTACATCTTGACGTAGGGGTCAGAGAAGCCATTGACGTCCATTGCCGCCAGGTGAGCACAGCGTTTCACGCCGACGTAGAGCCCCCCGGTACGACGGACGTCACCCCCCCCACCGCCATCCACATCCGTGTCCTCTGGAGGAAGAAACTGAAGAGACAGAAGAAGACGACCTCGTTCCTCTAGACTGTGGAGCTGCTCGTTCTCCCACTGAAGAAAATAACATCAATCAGGTTACATTAATCAGATTAACATAATCAGATTACTCAGATTATTCAAATTAACTCAATCAGATTACATCAATCAGATTAACACAATCTGATTACATTAGTCAAATTAACACAATCTGATCACATTAGTCAAATTAACACAATCAGATTACATTAGTCAGATTAACACAGTTAGATTAATGTGATCTTATTTATTGAGTTTGTTTAGTTGGATTTGTGTATTCAGATCAATTTAGTGATATTAAGAAAATCAGGTTAATCATCCAAATGTAGTCAAATTATTACAATCAGATTAATGTAGTCCTAGTAATATGAGATTGTTTGGTCATATTAATGTAATCAGATTAGTTTAGTCAGATTAATACATATGGTCTGATAGTATTTTAACCCCATGTCGACTGAACTTGTTCACTTCATTTCCTGTGTGTAAAGTCGTTATCATGTGAATGGTTCATTTTTTTTTGTATTTAGTCTTAAGTCAGTGGATGAAAGAATCCATGACACTGTTCAAATTAAAAGTCCTACTTCGTGTGAAGACGTTTTATTTTTGTTGATGGTCCATTAACATTCGGTGGAAACCAGAGGGACACTGAGCATGTGCAGAACATGTGCAGGTTCAGGTTTAAACGGATCAGATGAGGAGTCTGGTAGGCCTGAGGCATCTGCTGGACCTGAGGCATCTGCTGGACCTGAGGTGTACAGTGGACCTGAGGCATAACGTGGACCTGAGGCGTATGGTGGACCTGAGGTGTGGACCGGATGTGACCAAAGCCCAGCTGAGCCTCCAGCGTCCACAAGGTCCACAGGGTCCATGGGGTCCAGGCTCATCCTCTTCACACACATTCAGCTTCATCTCTGTTCCATTCCCACCCAGAGGTTGAAGGTCAGAGGAGACGCTGCCGTTTGCTCATTAAATCCATCAGTTCACAGATCTGAGATCAGAGGTGGACCACGGAGACGCAAATGAGGCTGAGGAGCCTGGGTTTGATCCTCCGTCCTCCAGTTTCCTGTTCCATCCTCTCAGTGTCCTCATTAAAGCCTGGGATTCTGATAATCACAGAAGAACCCGGGTTCTACTGGGATCTGTACTAATACAACGGCTGTACTGCAAAATACAGAGAAAAGGTTCAGGATCTAAAACTATAAATAAATGTTCATCTGTGTCTGTTTTAAGGATGGACCGGTGCATACATAGACAGATTTTTTTTTCTCCAATTTTATTGAAAATATATGTGTTCATAAAACATGGAGAAATTTTGAACAAACATCAAGATGTCAAAAGGAAAAATCATCCAAACAAATAAATTAACATAATGCAAAGGTTTATAGACACAAATAAGAAAATACATATAATAGTAATAATAATAATAATAATAACATAAAATATAAATATCTAAAAAAAAACAACAACAACAACAACAACAAAACATCAAAGAGTAAATTAAGTCCCTTTTAAAGAATTCTTTATAAATTGTCAGTGTTTGTGCTTTTTTTGTTAAAGATAAATTCCAGTGATTTAATTTATTTTTCAAATTCAGTTTTAAAGACTTTAAAATTTGGGCGTGTTTTGGCAGATTTATTTACTTTTGTGTATGTGAAATGTTCCAAATAATATAATCAAATTAACAATACATTCAAAATTAGTTATGTCATGTTCAAAATATGTGAGTACGTTTTGAGATGTTATAGCAATATTTTCCATTACATTCAAATATAAGATAGTTTTCAGAAGAATGCTCACAAAGACAGATTAAGTGTAAAGTGGTTTCAAGATAAGAATGACAAAAGTTACATATTTCTTCAATGTCACAGAGTCAAGAAAAATAGCGTTGGAGGGAAATACATTATGTAAAATCTTGAGCTGATTTATTCTAATTTCATTTGGAACACAGAATTTATATGATAATGTCCATGTTTTTGACCATTTAATATTAGGAAAAGTGGAGTTCCAGAAGGCTTTACCACTGGGGGAGATTTTGCTTTTCATACAATTCAAACAAAAAATATTAATGCCATTGATTATTAAACTAGGTTGATCTTTTTTTTTTAAATTGAAAATATTTAAGTATACAAGACAATTACATTTTGAACAAACATCAAGATGTCAAAAAGAAAAAGCATTTGAACAAATAAAAAAAAAAAAAAATAGATTTAAAGACAAATGATTGTATATGTATATATATTAACTTACATGTGTTTCTATATATTTGAAATGTAAAATATATTGTGAAATGTGAAATTTTCTATCCTTTTTTGATGTATACTATTATGTATATGTACTGTTCAGTTGTTCATTGTTCAAATACAAAAAAAGAACATCCCCTTTTTCAACAGCAGAGGGTGGGATCTACTTCTGATTTCACTTATTCGACATCGTAGGTGTCTGTCAAGTCTTTGACACTGACGTCACAGACACGCCCCCCCCCCCCCCCCCCCCCCGGCGCCATTTTAGAGGGTCAGCGAACAACAGCAGACTGTTGATGAACAAAGAGGAAAGGACATCTAATAATGGAGAGGAAACAGATAAATGAACGGATACTGGATCAAGAGAAACTTAGTACAGATGTCATGGATCAGTACTTTGTTAAGTTAACTTCACCAGGGTGTCCCATAAGTCTCCATACATAGGAAAAATAAACGTTTCTTGACATAAACCATTTTTATTTATATAATATGCTCTATATGACTGCCATTTTGTCGGGAAAACATTTCAATGCGTGTCCTCCACTGCTGAAGAACTATAAAGAAGAAATATAAAGAAATACATGTTAGAACCATATGTATTATGTCTCCTATGTATGGAGACTTATGGGACACCCTATATAAACAAAACGGATCTGTAAAACCTGAAAAAAAACACCCAATCTGTAAAGCGGACACAGGACTGGTGTCTCCTGGTCTAACATGGACGCTAACGGTGTGGTTTACGGCAGAGGGACTGACTCTGTTCGACAGTTTAAACAGGACAAAGCCCTGGAGGCTCATGAGCACTTCAACAACTGGTGGATGATCTGGACTCATTTCAACCACAGAACTGTACGAACACAGGAAAGGTAAGAAAACCACCTCTTTTAAATTATTTATGTATCGGCTAAAATTTACTTAGGGGTCAAATGAGTGGCCATTTTTGTCAAAAAAAAAAAAAAAAAAAAAGGTGCAAGAAATGCATAGAACTGTGTTGAAATAATGCTAATCCATTTGTGCACAGACTACTGATATTATTTGACAGTGGAAGCTCTATTTTCAGAAATATTAGATTTTGAATAGCACGTGTATGTGAAAACTTTTGCTGGTGGACGGACGTGACATTACCCATGATGATCTGGTCAGTCCCAGTACTTTATTAGTAATAAACTTATATACTTACTATTGCTAATTCTCCTCTTATTCATAAATGTTCGTATTGTGGATCTAAAACAATAACAGCTGACACAAAAACACAAAATGTGGCAGTGGACGGATGTGACATGGTTGTTACAGATCCCATCATACTGATGCTCGGCAGCCATGTCACCATTTACACTAATGATCCCTGTGCAAAAACTAGGATCAGAATTATTTATTGTATAGTTTATCATCATACTAAAGAGGAAATAACAACATAGAATTGTTATTTCTTTATAAAAATGCTTATTATTAGAAAACTGTTGATTTAAAAAGTGACGTGTAACATTCTTAATGTATATATTCGCATAATATAAGCAGGATGGATCAGTACCATACTCCATATTGCAAACTGTAAAAATAAAACGTGATATGTAGTATATAATCTTGTAAGAAAAATTGGGGAATCTAAAAGAATAGAATATTTGTTTTTCAGGTCAGTTCAGTTAAAATATAACTTGGCCATTTGTGACATGAAAACATAGTTCATACGACCAACATGTTGCAACAGAAATGAAATCCTGTAAATTTGCGTAACTTGCATTTACCAACACAAAGTTCTTTTGGGGATTCACTTACATTGATTTCTTATGCACAAAGACATAAGTAAGACCTCAAAGCAAATTTTAGCTGTTATTTTATTTTTTAACTGAAAATATTTGGGTATCCAAGACATATAAATTTTGAACAAACATCAAGATGTCAAAAAGAAAAAGCATTTGAACAAATAAATTTAAAAACTTCAAAGATTTAAAGACACAAAGCAGAATAGACAAATAATAGTATAGAGGGTATGTAGTGACATCACCGCTAGCAGAAGTCACCCCAGTTCCGCCCACTGAGTGGCAGAAAGAGGGAGATGAGTGTCAGCTTTGGCTTCAATACTGTCTAAACTTAAGAACAATGTTTAATAAAAAATGGGGAAGAGCTGTTGTGAGATTGATTGTATGAACAGGTTTGAAAAGCAGTGGGAGCTATTGTTTTACAGACACTGAAAGACAAAGAAAAAAGAAGTAGATGGATCCACAAATCCAGGAAACCAAACCTAGATCTGTGGATCCCGTTTTGTGGTAACATTAATTTATGCTGTGTTTTTGGGTCCAGTCAGACCTTAAATGACATATTGTTTTTGTGATATCAGTCCCTGGACTCTTGTATGTTTTGTCTGTCTTGTGTGTCATTTCCTGTTTTATTTTGTTAAGTCCTCCTCTTGTGTCATGTCTGGTGTCTTTGCTTCCTTTCCCTGATTGTTTCACCTATGTTGATTACCTGTCCCCGCCCTGATTTGTTCCACCTGTGTCTCATTGTCTTCCCTCCCTTATGTGTATATAAGCCCTGTGTTTTCCCCTGTCCTGTGCCAGTTCGTATTCCTCCCTCGTGGTGTGTTTACCTACCAGCGTTTCTCTGATCCTGTTTGTCTGTCTGCCTGTTCGTTCCTGACCTGGATTGTTCCTCGTTTTCTGAGACTGCCTGACCCCCTATCGGTACCTCTGCCTGATCTGCCACTCTGGTGTTCGACCTCTTGCCCGGATTCACGGTTAGTGCTTTTGCTTTTCCCCTATGTACCGTTGCCTGTTTGCTAGACTCCCCGTGTATGACCTGGTCTGTCCCCTGACGCTTCTCTGCTTTCTCCTAGTCGGGTTCCCCTTGTGTGCTCCCGACCCGGGCAGTGAGCTTCCCCTTTTGGATTCGGACGCCGTGACGAATCCACACAAACATACCTGCGAGGATTCACTCAAGAACCCTTTTTGTGAACTGTTTTTCCTGTCTGTGTTAAATATACACCCTTTAACTGTATTTTTGTCTGTGGGTTGTGCATTTGGGTCCAGACCTTGTGTTACTGGTTCTAACAGTTTTGGCTAACGTTACTTCTTAGTGCAGCTCTTGGTTTCATGATCAGATCTTTCATGGTTTTTGTCTTCATTTTGGGATTCTGAACCTTGTGCTCCTACATGATTTATAAACTAACTGAAACTGAGGCTAACCTAGTTTTTCAAATACGGGGGAACTGGAGCAAACAAACACACTGAGCCAAAAACAATAGCCCCTCCCTCACCTTCGGGGAGTGGGGCAATAAAAAAAAAAATTGGAGTCCGTCCTGTTTGTAGTGGACGTCCACTGATAAGACGACCTTGATGTAAATTGCTGCTAATGATGCTCTTCTGTTCTACGCTAACGTTTGTGTGTGTGTGTGTGTGTGGGGGGGGGGTTCAGAGGCTGAGACCAGGAACCTGCTGAGGTTCTTTCATCTCATGGATCTTCAGGGACTCCCACGGGTCCTTCAGAAAAATGAGATGTGGTTCCATCAGTTCAATGGTCGCCGTTGGAGTGCGTCTAATAAGGAGCAGCTCAGATAATAGCTTCCACTGTTCCGACTCCAGTATCTGCCCACACGGAGCTTCAGTCTCTGCACAGTTTCCTTTTTTATGCTTGCTTCACTTTTGAATATTTCATAGATGTTGGAGCTCCAGTCGATCCCAGGATTCAGTTCATTATAGGAGGAACAAACTCTGGGCTTTTACTGGGGTTTGAACATCAATCAGCTGATGGATCCATGAAAACACCTCCTGTCATTTGAATGTATTATTATTATTATTATTATTATTATTAATAACAATAATAATGCTTTTTCAATTAAATCTATTCATTTAATTATTTTTTCCATTCCCTCCATTTGATCAAAATAATTCCTTAATATTTTATATTTCATTGCACACATTGTAGTAATAGATTACCTCTTGTGTTTCTATAATGTAAAACAGAAGCTGTTGTTGATATTATTCTGTTCAACTTCAACAACAAACACCTTCTATTGATGACGTAACAGCACATCCTCAAGTGAAAAACATGTGCAGCATCTTAAAATAAGGCTGACGTTCTTCTTGCTGCTTCTTTCCGATCATAGATCATGAATTTGGGGGTGCTGATTAAATATTGTATTATTACTACTGTTCATGTAAGGAACAAATTCAAGAAAATTCTAGAAGAACATTTATGTCCTGGTTGGACTCGTCCAGTCCAGATCTTCGTACGTCCCACGTCCATGTCCACCGTCCTCCCACAGACACTGACCTTCATGAATCCACCTCCACGTCTTCGGCTTCAGAGAGTTTTTCCCAAACGGAACGTGTAGGATCTGCTGATCTTATTCCAGTTCTATTATGATATCTGGAACACGTTTACATTCAGCTGGACTGTTAAACAGTTTGACGTTTACGAATACGAGCAAATAACAAATTACCTGTTTCTAGATCCTAATTGAAAGAATGCAAGTTGGAGGTTGAGTTCAGAACGTGGGAAAACTGAAAAAAAAAAGAGTATTATTTTCAGAATAACAGCAAAAAGTGTCCTTTTGTTGCGTTGTCCTTTTATTGTGTTGTACTTTTATTGCTTTGTCCTTTTGTTGCGTTTTCCTTTTATTGTGTTGTCCTTTTGTTGCATTGTCCTTTTTAATTGCGTTGTCCTTTGGTTGTGTTGTCCTTCTGTTGTATTGTCCTTTTTAATTGCGTTGTCCTTTGGTTGTGTTGTCCTTCTGTTGTATTGTTCTTTTATTGCGTTGTCCTTTTGTTGCGTTGTCCCTTTGTTGCGTTGTCTTTTTGTTGCGTTGTCCTTTTATCGCGTTGTCCTTTTGTTGCGTTATCCTTCTGTCACGTTGTCCTTTTGCTGCGTTGTCCTTTTGTCGTGTTGTCCTTTTGTTGCGTTGTCCTTCTGTCATGTTGTCCTTGTATTGCATTGTCCTTTTGTTGCGTTGTCCTTTTATTGTTCTATTTTGTTCTAATCGTATGTTTTTGTTTTCTGTCTATGGACGACTGATCCAAATGATCATTTTCACTACAATCCGTCATATTTATGTCTGACGTTCATTACAGATGTTCATTCATGTTCACAAACTAAACAAACTAAACAAATGAATAAATGACCACATTTTGGAAAAAGGTCCAAACCGTCCCACTGAAGGACATTTCCAGTGGGTTTATGTTCCTGTTTTTTGCCTTTTTTATTTGCTCGGTTTTTTTGGATTTGTTTGCATTTGGATCATATTTATATTTAAAACTTGCACAGATGAGTTCCGGTTCTGAATCCTCCGTTTGTGTCGTTCAGTTCATTCTCAGTTTCTTGAACTTCCTTTAATTCTGGGTTTTTCTCTGTGGGTTTTTTTGAGGATAAACTGTCACTTTCATGACGGACAGACGTGTTAAATTTATCGACCTCGTGACCGTTTATCCCCAGATCACAGTGATGAGTGTTGACAGTGACAGACAACACAGATCGATGTCTTTATTTATTTATATATATATATATACACAGACGGACAGGACGGTACCTCTCGTAGATAACAGGATATTCCTCGTAGGGCTTCACCCATGGCGGTCGGCGACGGAACCTGGACGACCAAACAAACAAAGGAGTGTTTGAGCAGAATGATCCATTAGTTTAATTTGACATTATTGTGCGTCTTCACAACATCAATGATGTAAATGGATGAAACCATCAGACCCAGAGGAGAATACTACTGAATATAATCCACACGACAAACCCAATAAAAGACCCAACAACACAAACAGAACATCTGTGCACTTCTAATCCACCTCAGACACAGTTCCTGTCCTATAATTTACATCAGACTGTCTTTGTGTCAGACTTATTCCAGACATATTTCTATGTGAAAGTACTCAGATATTAGAACTGCACAAGGACATGTGACCTGGAAACAGGAGGTCAAAGGTCACCTGTGTTCAGTATTCTTCTGCTCCAGATGCATCCACAGGAGAAATGTGGAGCAGATAAAGGAATGAATCCAACAGAGAATGAGATTAAGTCCTTAAATGGACAGACGGACAGACAGGGGACAAAACCATTGGAATAGCCCTTTGTCCAGAATTTGGCCAAGGTATAAAAACCATGTAGAAACAAGACGACACTGACAAAAACAAGAAACAAGAAATGAGACATATACGATGAACACGTTTGGTTAAAATAATACATGGAAAATCATACACTGTCTCATTGGTGTGTTGGGAATGTTCCCTCCTCCGTTGTTCCCTCCCCCCTGTTCCCTCCTCCTTGTTCCTTCCTCCCTTGTTCCCTCCTCCCTTTTTCCCTCCTCCTTGTTCCCTCCTCCTTGTTCTCTCCTCCTTTTCCCTTGTTCCCTCCTCCATTGTTCCCTCCTCCCTTTTTCCCTCCTCCTAGTTCCTCCTCCCTTGCTTCCTCCTCATTGTTCCCTCCTCCTTGTTCCCTCCTCCCTTTTCCCTTGTTCCCTCCTCCTTGTTCTCTCCTCCTTTTCCCTTGTTCCCTCCTCCCATCCTGGTGGGCGTTACCGGGGGCGGGTGCTCCAGACAGGTGTGGAAGTGTTTGGTCTGATTCGGTTTCACTCGTTTTAAAGCCACTCTGGATTCTCCGATTAACTCATTATGAGTCAGTTTGTCTTCGTCACACACCGATAACCTGTAACCAACCAGGAGAGAACAGAAGAACATTAGCCAATTACATGTGGATGTTGTTTTATTTCCCTGAGACGATCATACATTACCAGTCCACTATCATAAACCCCGCCCATACCGTTTCAGATCCATAATAAATGTTAATATGTTCATTCTACATGGGCTAATTAGCATGCTTGCTGACAGACCATAGAAGTCAATACATATTGATGCTAACGTCAGCGCTAATGTAACTGACATGTTGTTTTGGATAATGAACACTCGGTGGACTTGTGTTTCTAGTTTTAATGAGCTGATTTTGGACTTTGAATCTCCCACAGATGGCAGCAGACGTCACCGTTCTCCACTTGAACATGGTCTTCATCTCTGAACGACGGCCTGGACCGTTTGTCTGATCGCTAACAGAAGCTGAATCCTTTGTTTTCGACTGTTTCTCTGAGACCCTTTGACTCGTCAAACCCACAAACATTTGGTGTTTTTATCCCTGAGTGGATGTGTTTGTGTTTGTGTGGGTTTAAAGGATCTGCACATGATTTTCTGTTCTGTACTTAGTGACGTCTGGAGATCATTAAAACCATCCAATGAGCATCAAATCAACGTCAAACCAGGAAAACAAAAATGCTGCAGCTCTGACACGTCACTTTTTACAGTGGAGACGAGGCATTCACTGACCCATTTATGACCCGTGTGTTTACTGTTGGTTTTAAGGCTGATGGACCATGAATGGACCGGTGTCTTCAGCAGACGTCCAACCACAGATTCGCTTAAAATGACGTACATCAGGGGTGTCAAACGTACAGTCCGCGGGCCAACCGGCCGCCAAAGGGTCCAAAAAAGGACACGAGTGGTGTTTGTAATGAATGGTGGAAATGATTTCTGACACTAGACAGTCTTTGAATGCACCATTTACCATCACAAGATGGGAAGACGTAACTTTGAACGTTCTTCTCTGATTTCATAATAATAAACCACCAGCTCTTGTTCAGTACGTTGTTTCATGGTGTTTTTCCGATGTCAAGGCGACATTACATGGTGTCAGAAGCGGCGCAAATGCCTAACGAGCCGAAATGTCCAAGTTTAACCCTCCGTCGGAGTTTAACTTCAGGAGCCCAGGAGAATGGCCGGAGTGGAAGCAAAGGTTCACACACTACAGGCTGGCAAAGAAACTGAACAAGGAAACCGGTGAGGTTCAGGTCTGCTCGCTTATTGATGCGATGGGCAGTGAGGCGGAGAAGATTTTTGCCTCGTTTGAGTTCGCGGGGGAAGATGAAAGAAAGAATACGACGTGGTTCTTGTCAAGTTTAATGAATATTTCATACCCAGACGAAACGTAATACACGAAAGAGCCTGCTTCTACCAACAAAATCAACAACAAGGAGAAAAGGCTGAAGCGTACATAAGAGTCCTGTAAGAACTGGCAGAGAACTGTGACTTTGGGGACAAGAGACGAACACAGGCTGGTTGTGGGCATTAGGGACAAGGAGTTGTCTCAGAAACTACAGCTCACAGCAGACCTGACGCTGGCTCACGTTATACAGCAGGTACGACAGTCAGAAGAGGTAGCTAAGCAAATTAGCCTCCAAGCTAGCGGTCCCTCACTTGAGCTGCAGGTCGCAAGCATCTCCGCAGAAGGACGTCGCAAAGTACAACACAAAAAGCACACTCCCCACGCTCAAGGAGAATCTCCAAGCTGTGGTAGGTGCGGCACGCAACACTATGACAAGAAGAAATGCCCTGCTGCTAAAAGTGTATGCAAAAAGTGCAACAAAAAGGGGCACTGGGCTCGTGTATGCCGTACTAAAGATTCAAGATTCAAGAGTTTTATTGTCATATGCACAGCAGAAACAGGTAGTTATACTATGCAGTGAAATTCTTATTCTGTTCATCTCCCTAAAAAAAAACACAGCACACTAAAAATGAATAAGAACAGGGGAAACAATAGCAATAATAAAAATCAACTATAAAAAAAATTAAAACAGTAAAACAATTAAAACCAGCAGTAGAGTGTTCAGTGCAGCCAGAAATAAAGCGTTCAGTGCACCAGCAGTAAAGTGTTCAGTGCATCAGTGTGTGCTTGTGTTGTGTGGGGGATGTTTAAGTGATTCATTGAGAAGCCTGATGGCCTGTGGGTAAAAACTGTTTGCCAGCCTTGTGGTCTTAGACTTCAAACTCCTGTAACGTCTGCCTGATGGTAGGAGTGTGAAGAGTGAGTGTTGTGGATGTGTACTGTCTCTGATCAGGTTGTGTGTTCTTCGTAAGACTCTGGTTTTGTAAATGTCCTGCAGTGAGGGGAAGGCTGCCCCAGTAATGTGCTGTGAAGTCTTGATCATCCGCTGGAGTGCCTTCCTGTTTTGTGCTGTGCAGTTTCCGTACCAGACTGTGATGGAGGCGGTGAGGACACTCTCGATAGTGCATCTGTAGAAGCAGCTGAGGATTTTGGTTGACATGCCAAATTTCCTCAGTCTTCTCAGAAAGTACAATCTCTGTTGGGACCTCTTGATAATTTGTTGGGTGTTTTGAAACCAGGTGAGGTCCTCGCTGATGTAAATGCCAAGAAACTTGAAGGTTTTCACCCTCTCCACCTCAGTCTCGTCAATATACAGGGGTTTGTGTGGCTCCTTTTCCCTTGTTCTTAGGTCAATAATCATCTCTTTGGTCTTGTCTGTGTTGAGATGAAGGTTGTTGTCATGACACCAAGTCACCAGGTCTGCCACCTCTCTTCTGTATGATGTTTCAACCCCACCAGTGATCAGGCCAATGACTGTAGTGTCATCCGCAAATTTAATGATGCTGGTGTTGTTCTGGGAGGCCACATAGTCATAGGTGAAGAGCTTGTAGAGGAGCGGACTCAGCACACATCCCTGTGGTATCCCTGTGCTTACTGTTCTTGAGCTGGATGTGCGGTTGTGGACTCTGACTGAGGTCTGTCTGTTAAGAAGTTCAGCACCCAGTTACAGGGGGAGGGTTTCAGTCCAAGTGTGAGGAGCTTGTCAGTGAGTTTGTGGGGGCTAACTGTGTTGAATGCTGAGCTATAGTCTATAAAAAGCATTCTGACATATGTGTCCTGTCCCTCTAGGTGTGAAAGGGCTGTGTGAATGGCAGTGTTGACTGCGTCATCGGTGGACCGGTTCTGGCGGTATGCGAACTGTAGAGGGTCCACAGTGTCCGGGATGCTTTTTTTGATGTGGGTCATGACTATCCTTTCAAAGCACTTCATTGTGATTGGGGTGAGTGCTATGGGGCGATAGTCATTTAAGCAGGTCTCATGACTTTTCTTGAGTATGGGCACTATGGTGGTGTACTTAAAGCAGGTGGGTACAGAGGCTTGTGCAAGGGACAGGTTGAATATGTCAGCAAATACATCAGCTAGCTCTGATGAACAAACCCTGAGTGCACAGCCTGGGATGTTGTCTGGGCCTGCTGCTTTTTGTGGATTTGTTTTACTCAGAACCCTGCGCACATCTGCTGATGTCACCATGAGAGGTGAGTCCTGTGTGCTCCTCATGCCCAGCGTCCCTCTCTGCTGGTCAGAGTTTTGACCTTCAAAGCGAGCGTAGAACGCATTCAACTCATCTGGCAGTGTGGTTTGGCTGGATGTAGTTGCTCTGCTCCTTTGTCGATACTCTGTGATGTGCTGAAGCCCGGCCCACATGCGTCGGGGGTCTGGGGTGGAATAGTAGCCCTCCAGCTTCTGTCTGTACTGTCTTTTGGCCTCTCTGATGGCTCTCCTCAGGTCATATCTGGTCTTTTTGTATTCCTCAGTGGTGCCCATGACAAATGCAGACGAACGTGCACGTAACTTGGCCCTTACATCACAGTTTATCCAAGGTTTTTGATTGGGGTATTTTCTGTAGTGCTTTGTGGTGATGACAGTCTCTATGCATGTGCTAATGTAGCCGGTAACTACAGAAGCATATTCATCCAGATCAACAGTACAGTCTTCCCTCCCAGCTGCAGTTCTAAACACATCCCAGTTTGTACAGCTAAAGCAGTCCTGAAGTACTAAATCGGTTTCTTCATTCCACACTTTAACTGCTGTACTTACTGGGGGGGCTTGCTTGAGGAGCTGTCTGTACGTTGGGTACAGGAATATGGAGATGTGGTCAGCTTTTCCAAAATGGGGTCTTGGGACAGCCTTAAAAGCACCCTTCACAGCACCCTTCACGTTGCTATAGGCGTGGTCCAGAGTATTGTTTTCCCTTGTAGGAAAGCTTACGTGCTGGTAGTATTTGGGGAGAACAGTTTTGAGGTTGCAGTGGTTGAAATCTCCAGTTATGATGAATACAGCGTCTGGTTGTTTGGTCTCTTGTTCGCTGATGACGTCATGCAGGTAGCC
The DNA here is from genome assembly GCF_902148855.1 of Sphaeramia orbicularis. Taxonomy (NCBI): domain Eukaryota; kingdom Metazoa; phylum Chordata; class Actinopteri; order Kurtiformes; family Apogonidae; genus Sphaeramia; species Sphaeramia orbicularis. The sequence goes on along the minus strand of NW_021941596.1, from coordinate 27,944 downwards.
CAGTGCGCTAGCAGCGTTAGCTCGTGGTGGTATGTAAACAGTTGTTAAAAACACAGCGCTGAACTCCCGAGGCAAATAAAAAGGTCTGCATTTCACCATCAGCAGCTCAATGTCCAGTGAGCAGCGTTTCTCAATAATCCGTACATCTCAAACACCACCGTTTATTTACGTAAACACAGACGATGACGCCTCTATGTTTACCTGATGCTGATGTCCGGTCTCCTCGGTAAGTAGCGTGTGTTTCCAAATGGATCGCCGAGTCCGGTGTATCCTCCGTAAGCCAGGTTTCTGTGAAAGTGAGCACACAGCACTCTCTGATCTCACGTTGAGTTGTAATCCTTGCCCTCAGCTCGTCCATCTTATTTTCTAGAGAGCGGACATTGGCTAGAAGAAGGCTTGATAGCAGTGGCCTGGTAGCTCTAGCTTTTAGCCTAGCATGCAGGCTGACATAAAGTTGTCAATGAACTCAATGAAAACACCCAATACCAGTTCTTAGGTGAAGTTTCTGGCCCAGCAAACCCAGATAAATGAACTGTGACTTTAAACATTGCAGATGTTCCCCTGACCTTCAAAATAGATACTGGGGTGGATGCAAGTGTCATCGGAGACAAAAAAATTCAATCTACTCACTAAGAAATACAAATTGTCTCCCACAACAACACCCTTCTCAGGAGCCGGAGGTCCACTCAAGTGTTTTGGGATGTTCAAGGCCAACACGGAATATAAAGGAGAAAACTATACATTTCCAGTGTATGTGATTAGAGGAAATAGCTGCCTACTCAGCCGCAAAGAAGCAGTCACGATGGGTCTTGTAAAGAGAGTAGAGGAGGTCAGTGCTGTGTTCGGAACCAGTGGTTTGTTAAAGACTGAACCTGTGAAAATCCTACTCAAAGACAATGCACAGCCATATGCAGTTCATGTGGCAAGAAGAGTCCCACTACCGCTCATGCCGCTTGTTAAAAAAGAGCTGCAGAGACTAGAGACAGAGGGCATCATTGAAAAAGTAACTGAGCCCACTGAATGGTGCGCAGCAATGGTGCCAGTTCTTAAGCCCAATAAAGTTGAGGTGAGATGCTGTGCAGACTTAAGAAACTAAACAAAGCAGTAGCATGAGAGAAATATGTGTTGCCTACAATGGAAGAGATAATGCCAAGACTCTCAGGATCTAAAGTCTTTACGTCTCTGGACGCTGCAAGTGGGTTTTACCAAATCCCGTTGCACAAAGATAGTCGCAAACTAACCACCTTCATTACTCCCTTTGGGAGATACGCCTTTTGCAGACTTCCATTTGGGATATCGAGTGCCCCGGAGATATTTCAGCGCAAGATGGCAGAGACACTGCAGGGGCTGGAAGGTACAGAGGTGTATATGGATGACATCCTGGTCCATGGAGACACAGAAGAGGAACATGACAAACGCTTGGAGCAGGTCCTGAGAGTGATCGAAGCAGCCGGTCTGAAACTGAAGAAAGGCAAGTGTAAATTCAAACAGAGACAAATCAGATTCCTGGGGCACATCATTGACGGAAATGGGGTGAGACCAGACCCAGCAAAAGTGGACGGTATTGAAAATTTTCCCAGACCCCAGAATGTTGCTGAGCTTAGACGTTTTATCGGTATGGTCAACTACTTAGCCAAGTTTATTCCGGAGATGTCTTCAGTTGGACAACCACTTTATGAACTACTCAAAACCAGATCAGAGTGGCAGTGGGGTTCAGCGCAGGAATCCTCCTTCCAGAGACTGAAATCCGCACTGGTATCTGCGCCAGTGCTCACCTTCTACAATGCTAACATGCCCACGATGATGTTGGCTGACGCCAGCAGTTATGGGCTTGGCGGAGTTCTGCTACAGCAGCATGGAGAAGATTGGAAGCCAGTCGCGTACTGCTCCAGACAACTTCGAGATCCGGAAACCAGGTATGCGCAAATAGAGAAGGAATGCCTGGCAAGTGTCTGGGCCTGTGAGCGCTTTGAGAAGTACCTGATTGGACTCGAGACTTTCACATTGATCACTGACCACAAGCCCTTAGTGCCTTTAATGAATAACAAGGACTTGGACAGTGTCCCACTAAGGTGCCAGAGACTTCTGATGAGACTGATGCGTTTTAATGCAGAAGCAGTATACGCACCAGGCAAGACCCTAGCAGTGGCAGACGCACTTTCTCGGGGTCCACTGGAACATGTCAGCGATGATCAGATGGAGGAAGACGTGACGGCACACATCGGAGCAGTTAGCCATCTACCAGCCACCCCTCAGAAACTGCAGCAGATCAGAGACTTCACCGCCCAAGACCCCCAGCTTCAGTTAGTGAAACAGCTCACTCAGACAGGCTGGTCAGAGTATGAAAGGCAGGTCCCCGAAGCTGTCAGGGATTTTTACAAAGTGCGGGGTGAACTGTCATTCCCACCTCCATGAGGTCCGAGATAATAGAGAGGATTCACGACGGTCACCAAGGCTTAGTGAAATGCAGAGAGCGAGCCAAACAGTTGGTGTGGTGGCCAGGGATATCCAAAGACATAAAAGCTAAAGTTTCACAGTGTGATTTTTGTACCAAAAACAGACACACCCAGATTAAGGAACCACTCATGTCAACAGTACTGCCAGATAGACCGTGGCAAAAAGTGGGTGTAGACTTATGCGAGTACAACAAGCAAACCTATTTGGTAGCTTCTGATTATTACTCTCGTTACCTTGAGATTCTGAACTTACCAGCAGCCACAACCACTCAGGTTATAGGCAGGCTAGGGGCCACATTTGCTAGATTTGGTATTCCAGAGGAGCTCGTTAGTGATAATGGGCCTCAGTTTACATCAGAGGAGTTCAGGAGGTTTAGCAGAGAGTTTGATTTTGTCCACACTACATCCAGTCCGCATTACGCGCAAAGTAATGGACATGCAGAAAGAGCAGTGCAGATAGCAAAAGGGATCCTTAAGCAGGAAAACCCCCTCCTAGCTCTTATGGTTTATAGGAGCACTCCCACTGCTTCTACAGGCTTTAGCCCAGTGGAGCTGCTGATGGGCCGCAAGATCAGAACAACGCTGCCGACCCTGTCCACTAACCTGGATCCAAGCTGGCCAAACGGAGAGGAGATGCGCTCTGCGGATGCTGCGGCTAAGCTGAAACAGGCTTTCTACTACAACCGCAGGAATGGAGTTCGTCCCTTACCACTGCTGGACTCTGGAGATAGGGTCCTGATGAAACTGGACAATGAGAGACAATGGACTACACCAGGGATAGTACAAAGTAACTGTTCTACTCCCCGGTCTTATGTTGTGGTCACACCTCAAGGAGGATGTTACAGGCGTAACCGGTGTCACCTTTTGCAAGTGCCTGCTGCTCCCACACATCCAGCTGCTAGCGGTTCTCCAAAAGATCCTGCCCCTGAGATCAGTGGTTCTACCACTGAGAGCTCATCGTCACCAAAGACAGGGACAGAGACAGTTACAGTCACTCGTTCAGGCCGAGTGAGTAAGCCACCCCCTAGGTTGGATCTCTAGCCATAGTAAGAGGATATTAAATGTTTCTTGTGTTGTATTCAAAGATATTTTGCTCTAAAAAGAGAAATGCTTTATTTTGGTAAAAGCAAGAATGTAATGTTATGAAACCCTTATAAGATGCTGTTAAAAAAAAAAAAAAAAAAAAAAAAAGTGCTCTCTAGCTATTGCACATTGCAGCTGTGTTAAAGATATAGTTCTTGTTTATATTTGATTGTTGACATACTAAGTAGTTATGGTTACAGAGACTGGGTGGAGTGACGTAATAATATTAATGTGAACATTGCTTTCTCAAAAGAGGGGGAGATGTAATGAATGGTGGATGTGATTTCCGACACTAGGTGGTCTTTGAATGCACCATGTACCATCGCAAGATGGGTAGACATAACTTTGAACGTTCTTCTCTGATTTCATAATAATAAACCACCAGCTCTTGTTCAGTACGTTGTTTCGTGGTGTTTTTCCGATGTCAAGGCGACATTACAGTGTTGAAGTGGTTTTAGTTCAGGGTCTGATGGGAATGCCAGTAAAATAATAGAATAACAAGAAAAGCACTCAGAGAGCGCAGACCTCTGCCAAGACAGATCTGCTCCCCCTGATCACCAAAATGTAATCAGTTCTTCCTTGTGCCAGTATCAACATTTCCTGAAAATTTCATGAAAATCCGTCCATAACTTTTTGAGTTATCGTGCTAACAAACAGACGTGCAAACACACAAAGCAAAGTGATCACAATACCTCCTGGCGGAGGTAGTAACTGACAAATAATGACAACTACAAATGTTGTCCTTGGTTTCATGTGAAAAAAGTCAAACTACATTACAAAATTATTTACTTTTTTTTTTTTTTTTTTTTTTTTTTTACAAATTTCAGTTTTTGTTAAATGATAGTTTGTAAATTTATATTTAATGTTTTGGTTTTTTAGGGGTTTTTTTTACACTTAAACAAAGAAAATTTGTAGTTGTCGTTATTTCTATGTTTCTATGTTATTATTTTAGTGGTCTGACCTGTTGACTATTTTGATAAATTTTGCTCATTGTGTAGATTATGTCATTAATTTCTGTTTATTTACGTGTCTATTTCAGTCATTTGGTTTCATATTTTGCTTATCTTGGTTGTTTTTGCTCATTTTTTGTGTTATTTATCTTCATTTTTGTTTGTTTCGTCGGTTATTTTGTTTGTTTTCGCTTATTTTGTTGCTTATGTTGTTTATTTATTGTTCACCAGGATTATGCATGTTGACCAGAGGAACCATAGGAAACCATATATGGACCCCAGGGGGCGGAGCTGCAGGACAAAAGGGTTGTGGGTAAGATAATGTAATGTTTATTTACCCTGAAAGCCTTTGTGTCATTGAATATCAGACTGATGAATATTTTATTTCCATTAAACTCCGGTTCTGTTTCCATGTGTAAAATTCTCACCACAACTCCAACAATAAGCACTAAAAATGTCCAAGAGTGTCAGGATTTTACTAAAAAGTTGTCAGTTTTCACCCAATTAATATGAAACGTTTCTTTAAAACTTCAACGTCAAAGATGTAACAAGATGTAAACAACAAAACCTGACGCTGGAGGCAGAAACTGAAAACAGAGACGTGGACCGGCTTCACATTAACGCCTGGGGGAAGCATGGCGTTGTGGGCGGAGCCTCATGATTGTATGTGTCCTGGTGAGTTTTAGACAAATGACGGATGAGTAGAAACATGTTCACGGTTCCATGACGGCTTCACTGAGTCTTTACACAGATGAAACCTTCAGCCTCCATTTGGCCACGCCCACCTACCCCCCCAGCCCCTCCCCCTCTGAGCCGAGCTCTATCAGAACCTGCAACAGTCCTCATCTGTAAAACACCTGATGGATCAAACACCTGATGGACTTGGTTCTGGTCCTGGTTCTGGTTCTGGTTCTGGTTCTGGTTCTGGTCCTGGTTCTGGCTCTAGTCTCAGTTCTGGTTCTGGTCCTGGTTCTGGTTCTAGTCTTGGTTCTGGTTCTGGTTCCGGTTCACAGTAAACAGACTGAATCCCACCTGAACGTCTCTTACCTTAGGGTTTTACGGTGCATGTCTTCTTCTGTGATTCCAACATACGTCAACGTTTCATTCCAAACCGGGTTCAGACAGTTTCGGATCGTCTTGGTCTTCAACTTATTGGCCTGAAGAGCAAATGTAAAGATAAGACCAGTGAAGAAAAGAGACAAAAACGAACAAAATAATAATAAAAATGAACAACAAACGAAGAAAATAATAATGAAAATAGAATAAAACAAAGAAAATAATAATGAAAACAGACAAAAACAAAAAAAATAATAATGAAAACAGACAAAATGAGTAAAATAATAATGGAGAGACAAAAACAAAGAAAATAATAATGAAAAGAATCAAAAACAAAGAAAATAATGAAAACAGACAAAAACAAAAAAAAATAATAATGAAAACAGACAAAAATGAGTAAAATAATAATGAAGAGAGACAAAAACAAAAATAATAATGAAAAGAATCAAAAGCAAAGAAAATCATAATGAAAAGAGACAAAAATGAAGAAAATAATATTGAAAATGGTCAAAAACAAAAATAAATAAATAAATTAATTAATTAATTAAAAAAAAGACAAAAAACAAAGAAAATAATAATTAAAATAGACCACATCACCCGTGGACCCAATAAACACATGGACAAACATAAGATTGGACTTTGGTTTTTCAGATTTTTTCCGTGTTCTTCAGAGTTTAACAGTTTTAAAAAGTGAACCGACTTTAGTTTGATGGTATTTAAGTCTAAACCCTTGGTGTAGACTGTAGAGGAGGAGGATTATACCAGCGTTTTAAAGGTGAAGTATGCCAGTCTTTTAAAGGTGGATTATACCAGCGTTTTAAAGGTGAAGTATGCCAGTCTTTTAAAGGTGGATTATACCAGCGTTTTAAAGGTGAAGTATACCAGTGTTTTAAAGGTGGATTATACCAGTGTTTTAAAGGTGAAGTATACCAGTGTTTTAAAGGTGGATTATACCAGTGTTTTAAAGGTGAAGTATACCAGTGTTTTAAAGGTGGATTATACCAGCGTTTTAAAGGTGGATTATACCAGTGTTTTAAAGGTGAAGTATACCAGTGTTGTAAAGGTGGATTATATCAGTATTTTAAAGGTGGATTATACCAGTGTTTTAAAGGTGAAGTATACCAGTGTTTTAAAGGTGGATTATACCAGTGTTTTAAAGGTGGATTATACCAGTGTGTCATGTCAGCTGTTGGACTTTGTCTGTCTTTTCTGTTTTGTTTGTCGTTTCCTGTTTTATTTTGTTAAGTTTCCCTCATGTGTCTTGTCTGTTGTCTTTACTTCCTCTCCCTGATCGTGTTCACCTTTTCCCTGATTACCTGACTCCTCCCTGATTATCTCCACCTGTGTCTCATTGTCTTCCCGCCCTCCTGTGTATTTAAACCCTCAGTCTTCCCCTGTTCAGTTGCCAGTTTGTGCTCTACAACTAGTTTGTGTTCACTTACCAGCGTTTCTTGGATCCTGTTCGTTTGTCTGCCGTGTTTGACCTGTTTTCGTCCCTCGACCATCGATTCAGCCTGTTCCTATCCTGCCTGCCTGTTCCCGACCTGGTTCGTTTACCCGACTCTGTCTCTGCCTGCTCCTTTTATTACCTCAGCCTCCAACGATCACCTGTGCTTCGACCTCCGCCTGGATTACTACCGTGAGTTAGCCTGTCCCCCATGTACCGTTGCTTGTATGACTGTCTTTCCGTGTATGACCTGGCTTGTTTATTGACCACCCTCTGTCTGTCCCTAGTGGGGATTCCGTTGGGGTTTTCCCGGCTCGGCCCAGCCGATCGCCTGTCGTTACCACCCGCAGCCCAGACGTTTATCCCCGGAACCAGAGGCTCCACAGGAATTATATATTCTCTGTGTTGTTCCATTTTCCCTGTTAAAGTGTTTAATAAAAACACTAAACCTTATTGGTTTCTTGTGGTCTTGCTTTTGGGTTCAGCCTTTGTACTCAGCCTTTTACACAGTGTTTTAAAGGTGAAGTATACCAGTGTTTTAAAGGTGAAGTATACCAGTGTTTTAAAGGTGAAGTATACCAGTGTTTTAAAGGTGAAGTATACCAGTGTTTTAAAGGTGGATTATACCAGTGTTTTAAAGGTGGATTATACCAGTGTTTTAAAGGTGAAGTATACCAGTGTTTTAAAGGGGGATTATACCAGTGTTTTAAAGGTGAAGTATACCAGTGTTTTAAAGGGGGATTATACCAGTGTCAGTGTGTTTTGAAGGTGGATTCATTTGTTGTTTTACCACGGTCGTCTGTGGTGTTTGGTGGATGTTTGTACCTTGCAGGCTCCAGGTAGAAGGTGCAGTTTAACGTATGGATCGGCCAAACCGTTAAAGTCCATCGGCTTCAAACCCTGAAGGAAAAAACAAAGAAAGAAACAATATAATGACTTTATTTATTTATTTATTTGACCTTTATTTAACCACATCTGTGTGGACGTTTGTTTGGACATCAGTGTTGACATCTGTGTGGATGTCTATGTGGACGTCCGTGTGGATGTGGATGGTTTTACTCTGGTTTTTACTGAGTGGACACATGTTCAGAGGACACTGACCTTAAATTTGATCCAGGACAGAACGGTCGATTTCTGGGTTTAATTGAATGAAGGTGAATCAGTCACAGCCTCAATCACATTAAACAGACACGACCAATGGAAGGAGGAAAAAACCACAACACACGAACGCATCAGCAGGTTTATAGACAACGACCACCGGGTTTAAGATGGAGTTAACGAAGGGACAGAGTTAACAAAGGGGTTTAAGACAGAGTTAATGAAGGGACAGAGTTAAGGAAGGAAATCAGAGGGTAGAGATGCACACAAACACTAACACAATGCACACAAACACAACAAAACAAACACAAATTCAGTTCAGTGTTGTTCTCTATTCTGTTGTCTGTTGTGTGTCTGTTGTGTACCTTGGCTCTCAGTGCAGTGCAGTTCACTGTGTGTCTGTTGTGTACCTTGGCTCTCAGTGCAGTGCAGTGCAGTTCACTGTGTGTCTGTTGTGTACCTTGGCTCTCAGTGCAGTGCAGTTCACTGTGTGTCTGTTGTGTGTCTGTTGTGTACCTTGGCTCGCAGTGCAGTGCAGCTCACTGTGTGTCTGTTGTGTACCTTGGCTCTCAGTACAGTGCAGTGCAGTTCACTGTTGCTCTGTTCGTATCTCAGTTCAAACTCCAACGTTCCCAAAGCAGCTGAAAAAAAACACACAAACACTGAATTAGAATCAGATGGAAAAACAACCAACCAATCAGAGGACAGGAAATACAACAGAAGAAGAGGAGGCGGAGTCATGTGACTCAGTGACACATGGCCACGGTCACATGTCAAAGCAAAGAGACAATAAAACATGTTTATTCATTGGAGTCGATTGTGTTTGAGTTTGGATTAGAAACAACACACACAAATGAACACGTGTACATCTGACCAACACCAGCAAAAACGACAACAAAGACACAAACAAATGCACCTGAGGACGACAACAACACAACAAAAACACACAAACAACACAAGTAAAACCAACAAAACCAAACACAACAAAGGATGGAAAACAACAAATATGAACAAAACACTGAACACAACATGACAACCATGGGTTAGGGTGTTGTGTGTTTGTGTTTGTTGTGTTTTGTGTTTGTTGTGTTTCCATGGTCGTCGTCGTGTTTTTGGAGGTGTTTTATTTTTGTGGTTGTTGTATTTCTGTGATGATTATGTTTGTCATTGTGTTTCTGTGGTTGTTGTGTTGTCATTGTTGTGTTTGTTGTGTTTATTGTTGTGTTTCTGTGGTTGTTGTATGTTTGTCGTTGCGTGTTTATTGTTGTGTTTCTGTGGTCATTGTGTTGTGTGTCTGGTGATTGTGTGTTTCTTGTTGTGTGTTTCTTGTTGAGTTTTCTTGCTCATTTTGTTGTTGTGTGCCTGTGGTTGTTGTGTGTTTGTTGTGTTTTGTTTCCTTTGTGTGTTTGTTGTGGGGTGTTTGTTGTTGTGTGTCTGTTGTTGTGTTTGTTGTGTTTTGTCTCCTTTTGTGTTTTCTTGTCGTGTGTTTGTTGTTGTTGTTTGTTGTGTTTTGTCTCCTTTGTGTGTTCTTTGTGTGTCTGTTTTTGTTGTGTTTTGTGTACTTTGTGTGTCCTTTGTCTGTTGTCTTGTGTTTGTTGTGTGTCCTTTGTGTGTGCTTTGTATGTCTGTTGTGTGTTTGTTGTCCTTTGTGTTTGTTGTGTTGTGTGTACTTTGTGTGTCCTTTATGTGTCTCTTTTCACTCCCTTGCTGTGAGTCTAAATCCACTTTAGTGAATCATCATCTGTCATGTGAATGTGGATCAGATCCGTCACATGTCGACGCGTAAAATCCTCTTAAACACATCAGAAGGAACATGTTCATATGTATGTTCCTGCCCCCCCCCACTGGGCCCCCCACCCCCCCCTCCTGTGGCTCTGATTTAGAGGGTTACAGTCACTGGTGTAAATATACATCAGCTGTGTTCCGTTCACTTGGTTCTATTATATGTTCATGGTTAATGTAAACTGTGGATCTGGACTCAGTAGCGCAGCCGCTGCCGCCGCCGTTGCCGCCGCCGTTGCCACTGCCGTTGCCATCGCCGTTGCTGCTCCCAGGGACAGGGTTTCCGCCATTTGATGGTCCAAATCCAGCATGTGCAGTGAAGCAGCAGCAGCTTTAAGGCACATTTATACTTGGGACGCTCTGAGCTGCACATACACAACCTGACAAAACACATTTACATCACAAACATCACAACCACCCACCTCCTGTCACCACGGCGACTGCGCAATCACACGCCACTAGGATGCACGAGGTTCAGATTAAAAAGACAAAACATTTGGAACGCGGTTTAACAAAGACACAAGATCCGACAAAGGAAACATCTGTCAGGATGACCCAGGGCTGTAGCTGTGGAACAGTGACCCCAACTGGACCACAGCGGAACTGAAAACAACGACGATGCTAACTGAACCAAACTGAACTGAACTGAAACTAAATGAACCAAACCAAACTAAGCTGAAAACTGAACCGAACCAAGCCAAAATGAACCAAAACACAACAAAATGAACCAAACTAAACTAAACCAAACTGAAACTGAACCAAAATGACACTAACTGAACCAAACAAACTGAACCGAAAACTGAAAACCGAAACGAACTGAACCAAAACAAAACAAAATGAACCAAACCGAACTGAACTGAGAACGAACCAAACCGAGCCAATATGAACCAAACCAAATAGAGCCGAACTGAAGTGAACCGAACTGAACTCAACCAAACTAAGCTGGAATGAAACAAACTGAACTGAAAACTGAACCAAACTGAGCCAAAATGAACCAAAAAAATCCAAAACAAACAAACTAAGCTAGGCTGAACCAAACCGAACCAAACCAAGCCAAAATGAATCAAACCAAACTGAACGAACTAGTGTCATGTATTTAACCTTTACTTATTTCTTGGTATAATTGACTGTCTGTTAGTTGGAGTAGAATGTGTGTCTGTTCTCATGTTCTAGTCCATGTGAGGACAGAACCCCATGTGTACTGTTGTGGATGTTGTGTGTTTCCAAGTTGTGTAGTCGTTGTGTGTATATTGTATGTGTATATGTTGTGCATTTCTGGGTTGTGTAGTCATTGTGTGTATATGGTGTGTATATTGTGTATATGTTGTGTATATTGTGTAGTGGGACTACTTGAACCATCCATTGTGTAGTTGTTGTGTGTATATGTTGTGTATATTGTGTATATGTTGTGTATATTGTGCAGTTGGACTACTTGAACCCTGCGTCCGTCTCGTCATAACCCGACCATCTGTGGTTCAACTCCACTCTGATTCCGCCCACGTCAACTTCAGCGCCGAGGTGAAACTGACGCTGATGAAACCTGAGCCTTGCAGGGAATTGTGGGTGAAAACCCTCCTGTTATTGAAAATGTGTCCTGTTTGATCAAAGCCTGGAGTTTTCAGACACAATCTAGTCCTCATTAAGGGAAACAGAACGGAAGATCTGTCAGACCAAACCCATCACACCTTCACATTAATAAAGAAAGAAAAGAGCAAGCACCGATTAGTCGGCTTCATTAGCTCCGCCCTCTACATTTATCCTGGTTTTAGGACTAAAGCATCATCGTGTTCAGTCCTCAGTCACTGTAAATACAGTAAATACTGTATTCACTGTATTTACAGTATTTGCTGTATTTACTTATTTACAATATTTGCTGAATTTATTTATTAACAGTAAATACAGTATTTACTGTATTTACTTAATTACAGTATTTACTGAATTTATTTATTGTATTTGCTGAAATTTACTGTATTTAATTTACAGTATTTACTGTATATCCAGTAAGTACTGTAAATACTATATTTACTGTAAATACAGTATTTACTTATTTACAGTATTTACTGAATTTATTTACAGTATTTACTTTACAGTATTTACTGTATTTATTTATTTACTTACAGTATTTACTGTAAATACCCCCCCTCCCCCTATTGCCATGGACTTACTGCAGTCGTCGCTGTCGTCACTGTTCATCTCCACCGACGTGTCCACGCTGCTGGTCAACGACAATGATCCGGCTCCGCCCCCCCAACCCTGGCCCCGCCCCTGAGCCAACACTGGGGACAGCAGGTTGGCCCCGCCCATCCCAGGCGCCACAACGCCGGGGCTCAGCGACAGCGGTGAGGAGGCGGGGTTAGGGGACACGGGGGTGGGGGAAGTGGGAGAGAGGCGGGGGAAGTAGGCGGAGATCTGTTGGATCGGTCTGATTGGACCGGGGCAAACATCGATGGCCATGTGCTCCTGGATGGTGATGCTGAGCTTCTTACCCCTCCGCACCGTCATAGAGTCTGCAAAGACCACCAAGGACATTAGCGTTATCTTCAGAAGGCTGCGTTAGCTTAAAGAGGGTTTACATTAGCATTAGAGACTGGAAACACAGGTGGTTTAACGTTAGCAAAGAGGGTTTAGGTTCGCATTAGAGACTGGAACAGAGGAGGTTAGCATTAGCTTAAAGAAGGTTATGTTAGCTTAAAGAGGGTTTATGTTAGCATTAGAGGCTGGAAACACAGGTGGTTAATGTTAGCTTAAAGAGGGTTATGTTTGCTTAAAGAGGGGTTACGTTAGCATTAGAGGCTGGAAACACAGGTGGTTAACCTTAGCTTAAAGAGGGTTTAGGTTAGCATTAGACACTGGAACAGAGGAGGTTAGCATTAGCTTAAAGAGGGTTATGTTAGCATTAGAGAATGAAAACAGAGGGGGTTAACGTTAGCTTAAAGAGGGTTTAGGTTAACATTAGAGAATGGAAACCCAGGAGGTAAGCATTAGGTTAAAGAGGGTTACGTTATCTTAACTAGGGTTTTGGTTAGCATTAGAGAATGGAAACAGGAAGTTAGCATTATCTTAAAGAGGGTTTAGGTTAGCATTAGAGAATGGAAACACAAGAGGTTAACATTAGCTTAAAGAGGGTTTACGTTAGCTTTAGTCTCAGAGTACAAACACAAGGTTAAGTCAGGCTTTATTTTAGTTTAGTGCAAAAGACAAACAAGTTCAGTTTCATTGTTTGAAAATACAGAGAAATGCAACATCCACTGAGTTTAGTTCATATGAAACTGAATTTAGCCTGTTTAGGATGGGTTTATTTTAGTCTGACATAAGGTTTAGCATGGGCTTATTTTAGTCTGACTTAAGGTTTAGGGATGGGTTTTTGTTGGTCTGACTTAAGGTTTAGGATGGGTTTATTTTTAGTCTGATTTAAGGTTTAGGATGGGCTTATTTTAGTCTGACTTTGTAACATTTCTCACCAACAGTTCAGGCTCTGCCTCCTCTCCACCAGCCAATGACGGAGGTGGAGCAGTGGTCAGTCATAAACTGAACGGACTGACGAGCACTGACTGTGAAAAAAACACCATCAAATTGGAATAAACGATATTTTCTGATTGTTTTCACAGTGATATTGATCCAATTCGTTCACACTGTCTGACAATCTGATGGCTGAAGGTAAAAATTGACAGCCTGAAGGTCGACGCCCACAAACCCAATGCCATAGATTAGACTTGGTTGAGTTGAGTTACATTTTTGCTAGTTTACAGGTGGCTTTAGTTCCAGTTTTCAGCTTTAGTCGATTAGACTGTGCTCCGATTGGACGACACGGACACAAACACACTAATCCTGGTTTATTTGCGTCTGCTGCAGCTCTGACACTATTTGCCTGGCGGCGGCGGCGGCATTGGCAGTTCAGGTATCTGATCTGACAGCAGGAGTTAATGAGGACGCTGTTTGTGTGACGATCTGACACATGGAAACATGAAAAGAAGGAAATGGAAGATGTGGTGGAGAGAGAAAACACAACGTGAATTTAAAAAAAAACCCAAAACAGTCCAACAGGAAATGAAACACCTGAAACAGTAGAGCTGAAACACACTGTTTAAACCAGGGATGAGATTAGATACGGGTTTACATTATGGACGTAACAAAAAAATACAGACGGTTTAAAAGACAGAAGACATAAAAATAATACAACTCAACAAATGAAGAATATACAAAAACACAAGACAAAAGTCATGTATGTGTGGAGATTTGTGTGTATTAGTGTTTGTTTGTTCATATTTGAATGTGTATTTGTGTGTAAATGTATGTATATTTCTGTGTATTAGTGTGTATTTGTGTAGAATTCCCTGTATATTTGTGTGTATTAGTGTATATTTATGTATATTTGTGTGTATTAGTGTATGTTTGTGTATATTTATGTATATTTGAGTGTATTAGTGTATATTTGTGTATATTTATGTATATTTTTGTGTATAAGTGTATATTTGTGTGTATTTGAATGTGTATTTCTATGTAAATGTATGTATATTTCTGTGTATTAGTGTCTATTTGTGTGTTTTTGTGTACCATTCCGTCTATATTTGTGTGTATTCATGTATGTTTGTGTATAATTGTGTATTTTTGTGTATATTTATGTATATTTGTGTGTATTTGTGTATATTTGTTCATATTTGAATGTGTATTTGTGTGTAAAGGTATGTATATTTCTGTGTATAAGTGTATATTTGTGTATTAGTGTATATATGTGTATAATAGTATATTTTTGTTTTTTATGTATATTTTTGTGTATGTTTCTTTGTGTGTATATATATACATATATATATATATATATATATATATATATATATATATATATATATATATATACACACACACACACACACACACACACATCCCTTTTGTCTTGTGTTTTTTTGTGTTTTTGGTTTGTTAAATTCTTTTTATTTTACAGTCGTATGTCTTGTGTCTTTTATCTTTTTCGTCTGTATTTTTTAATGTTACATCAGGACCAAAACCATGTGTGTCAGAGCTTTATCGTCTGTTTACAATGCCATGCTACTATTAAAGCTGTTGTACAAGACAAAAGTAATGTAAAAAATCACAATAAGATGAAGAAAGAAAAGATGCAACAAACACAGAAGAAAAGAGACAAAATGATGGAAAAGACACAAGATGGAAATGACTGACGTTGCAAAAAAATGCAATAAAGATATGTTGCAATAAGATAAGAACATGGAAAAAATACTAGAGGAAAGTGACGTGAACATCGCAGCAAAATGAAAAAGACAATGATATAAATGACAAATAAAAACAAATGAACATGAAATAAAATGACTTCAGAGTCACAAAAAGACAAAGACCAAAAAAGTTGCAATAAGATGAAAGAAAAGACACAATAACATTAAAGTGACATAAAAGTTACGAAAACAAAAAATGTTACGACAAAAAGACAAAATGAAAAAACATGTTAAACAAAAAAAAACAAATGACATAAGGTACAAGATGAAAACAACTTGAAAAACACAAACTGGCATCAGTGACAAAATGAAAAAAGCAAAGATGACACCAAAAGACAAGGTGAAAATGACATGAAATCATACACTCTGGCTGTAACGGTGACTCATGTGGGAACGACGGAAAAAGAAAACGGATGTAAAACAGAACGTGATTAAAGGAAAACAGAGGATGTGGTTTGAGTGGATGACGCTGTGATTTCGTAATCTTATGGGTCAGTGAACTCATCATCAGGCCCTATGGTGTTTATTTACTTCCTGGTTTCTAAAGGTTGTCATATGCGGCGGGCGCTGAGTGTTTCCTCGTCTGTCACGGCGCCACAGTCATGTTTAATTCAGAGCGAAGCGGCGTTTATCAGCCTGAACATTCACCACATGAAAGTCGACCGCACAGTGGGATTATGGGAAAGCGCTAAGCCATCGCCAAGCACGCTCATCAGCACTCTGCTCTGTACAGGCGTATCTCACCTGCCACTCACTGTGAACCCCACCCCCACGCACACACACCCCACCCCAAAACCCCCATCAGCCCCGGAGGCCACGTCCATGTCAGTCTGGAACCCAGAGAGGACGGATGGATGGACGGACGTACAGCTGAGACACAGACAGATGGACGGACAGATGGACTGACACACCAGTGATGAATAATAAAGAAGTGGTTTAGATCCAGGTTCAGATGAATGTGAGCAGCAAACCTGAAGACCTGGTACTGAACTGGTACTAAACCTGAAGACATGGTAGTAAACTGGTACTAAACCCAAAGATATGGTACTAAACAGGTACTAAACCTGAAGACCTGGTACAAAATCTGGTACTAAACTCAAAGACCTGGTACTAACTGGTAGTAAACCTGAAGACCTGGTACTAAACTGGTAGTAAACCTGAAGACATGGAACTAAACCTGGTACTAAACCTGAAGACCTGGTACTAAACCTGAAAACCTGGTACTAAACTGGTACTAAACCTAAAGACATGGTACTAAACCTGAAGACCTGGTACTAAACTGGTACTAAACCTGAATACCTGGTACTAAACCTGGTACTAAACCCAAAGACCTGGTACTAAACTACTAAACCTGAAGACCTGGTACTAAATTGGTAGTAAACCTGAAGACATGGTACTAAACCTGGTACTAAACCTGAAGATCTGGTACTAAACCTGAAGACCTAGTACTAAACTGGTACTAAACCTGAAGACATGGTACTAAACCTGAGGACATGGTACTAAACTGGTACTAAACCTGGTACTAAACCCAAAGACCTGGTACTAAACTGGTACTAAACCTGAAGACCTGGTACTAAATTGGTAGTAAACCTGAAGACATGGTACTAAACCTGAAGACATGGTACTAAACTGGTACTAAACCTGGTACTAAATCTGTTACTAACCTGGTGCTAACCTGGTGCATGAAATATAGCCTTCAGTGGAAACAGAACCATGCACCCGTTTATTCACGTACAGATTTTCTGCTTTTTTAGGAGTATTCTTTGCAGTGGAGGTGAACCTGAGGACAAAGACAGACACAGATCACCTGGACATGGACATGGACCCAGGTCCAAGGATGGACATGGACGAGACATGAACATGTGACATTGAACTGAATTATTATAATAGTTTATTTATCAAAGAAGGATCTGTAAGTAAAAGTAAAGAGTCTGAGTCATGAACATCATACATACAAGTAACTATCCACCCATCCATTTGTCCACCCATCCATCCATCCATCCATCCATCCATCCATCCATCCATCCATCCATCCATCCATTCATAGTTCAGTTCTTGGTCTTTAATTCAACTCTCAAATTCTTTCAAACACATTTTCATTTTTCACTTTCATACATGTGTTTTTTATTCAGCTGTAGATCTGAAGTGTCAGACTCAGTTGATTTTTATTCAGTTTTCCTCTGTTAAATCTGTTCAGATTTTTCTTCTTCATTAACGCTGACCCTCAGATCCAAATACCTCAGAAGAAAATCACTCTGGATTCTGTTTACTGCACAACAACACTGTGGAATTTAAAAATTTAGTCCATTGGATGATATACGTACAAACTGGGTTAATTTAAGCCTCAGTACACAGTGTTTACCTGTTCTGTAGTATTTTGTGTATATATATATATATATATATATATATATATATATATATATATATATATATATATATATTATTATTATTTTTTTTTTTTTTTTTTTTTTTTTTTTTTTCATTATTAACACTAATTAACACTAATCAGACTTTACTCACAGACTGGACTTATTCATGTGACTGTTTCACCTGGACTTTAACAGAACCAGGCAGGTGCAGAGCCATAGATAAACAGAGTTACCACACTTCCATAGACTCTTGTTATAAAAAATGGTGGACAAAAATGCACCTCCTTCTGGGTTGCGGAGGTGCGGCCAATAGTTCCAAACATTGAGTGTTACGCCATCTGACAATATTCATTTGTATTTGTGCTGATCTATCAACTCCAACTCTAAGTTGATCAGATATGGTAATCCACTGATCCAGTGTATTTCCTGTATTAGTGACATTTCTGTTGTAAATTCTGTTTTCTTTGGTCTGTGTTAGCGTTTGGATTCATTTCTATCTGATCCAAGGGTTCTGTTGTATTTTCAGCTGTAGTCCTATAGTTCCATAGTTGGAATGGTCCAGCTGTTCACATGGAACCACTAGAACTACAATGATGGAGGTTCTAAGGGAAGGTGCTGTTAGTCCAAATGTGGTTCTGTGGGTTTGACTGAGTTGTTCTGTTGAACCTGGTGGTGTTGATTTCAGTTTGTCAGCTGAGGTCATGTGATCATTAGGAGGACAGTTACTGTAGAGCTGAGCTCTGCTCAAAAAGTTTATTAAAGTTATTATCATGAGTTAAAGGAGGACAAACTTCTGTCACTGTGTTTGAAAGATCCAACTCATCCTAGAAGAATTCTGTTGAGTTTGAGTTTGATAATGTTGAGTTTTTACTGAGTGCCTTATTGTGTGTGTGCTAACGCTGACATGCTAAGTTAGCCTGTCTGCTATCCTGTGGTTAATACCTTATTGTGTGTGTGCTAACCCTAACATGCCAAGTTAGCCTGTCTGCTATCCTGTGGCTAATGCCTTATTGTGTGTGTGCAAACGCTAACATGCTAAGTTAGCCTGTATACCCTGTGGTTAATGCCTTATTGTGTGTGTGCTAACACTAACATGCTAGGTTAGCCTGTCTGCTATCTTGTGGTTAATGCCTTACTGTGTTTGTGCTAACATTAACATGCTAAGTTAGCCTGTATGCTACCTTGTGGTTAATGCCTTATTGTGTGTGCTAACACTAACATGCTAGGTTAGCCTGTCTGCTATCCTGTGGATAATACCTTATTGTGTGTGTGCTAACACTAACATGCCAAGTTAGCCTGTCTGCTATCCTGTGGCTAATGCCTTATTGTGTGTGTGCAAACGCTAACATGCTAAGTTAGCCTGTCTGCTACCCTGTGGTTAATGCCTTATTGTGTGTGTGCTAACACTAACATGCTAGGTTAGCCTGTCTGCTATCCTGTGGTTAATGCCTTATTGTGTTTGTGCTAACATTAACATGCTAAGTTAGCCTGTATGCTACCTTGTGGTTAATGCCTTATTGTGTGTGTGCTAACACTAACATGCTAGGTTAGCCTGTCTGCTATCCTGTGGTTAATGCCTTATTGGGTTTGTACTAATGCTAACATGCTAAGTTAGCCTGTATGCTATCCTGTGGTTAATGCTTTATTGTGTGTGTGTTAACGCTAACATGCTAAGTTAGCCTGTATGCTATCCTGTCGTTAATGCCTTATTGTGTGTTATCAGAGCAGAGCTTGGCAGACACAGTGTTCACAGATAAACACTGTTTACTGATTGGACCACAGTCCTACAATAGGAAAACTCAAATGGTCCATTGTCTATCTCCGTACCAGTCCAGTCCAATTACAGAATGAATGAAATGGTAAAGTTAGCACCACTCATGGAAGTAGCCTATCCAAGCTAACACCAACCTTTAGCCCTAAATGTCTGTTTTCACAGTAAGAAAGTCAGTCCTTTCAGTGGTCGACCCCACTACTCAGAAGTAGAACACACACAACAGTACACACAGTAGGGACACAACGGGTGGGTTGGGGCTTATTTTAGATTTACCGTCAGTAACACACCCACTGCTGTCTCTCCCACAGAAGAACATGACAGCGCTGAGTTTGTTTGGAACTATTCAGGCTTACAGAACCATGTGGTTACCAGAGCGGCCTCCATCAAAGTGTTTTGTAATGCTGTTTCTATGGCTCTGGTGTGGACATATGAGGAAAACCCAATCATTTAAGAATTTAGCAGGAGATAGAGGTGGAACCAGCATTCTAGATTCAAAACAACACAGATTTATGTTCATGTTTATGGAATGGATCTCTACTGACCATCTACCAGAAGAAAGAAACTACTCAGCAACATTGGGATTGAATGGAAAAACCCACATTACACCCTTCTGTTTTTACGATATTTTGTAAATATTGGTACAGTTTTTGCGCAGATGTCTGATGGAAAAACCACCAGTACACACTTCTGTTTTTACAACATTTTTCGTAAATATTGGTACAGTTTTGCGCAGATGTCTGATGGAAAAAACCGACATTACATACTTCTGTTTTTATGACATTTTGTAAATATCGGTACAGTTTTGCGCAGATGTCCAATGGAAAAAACCGACATTACACACTTCTGTTTTTACGGACATTTTGTAAGTATCGGTACAGTTAGCTCAGATGGACAATGAAAAGAGACTAATGACTTATTTTCTTTTGCTGTGAATGTGTTTATTTGAAACTTTGCGAGTCTGTTGGATGGAAGTGTTGAACCCTCTGGTGGATGTCAGAGGAACTGCAGCAGCGTTTCTCTGGTTTCTGTGTTTTTACTGTAAATCTGATCCTCCTTTAATCTAAACCCCATGCGTCATCAGTCTTTGTCTGTTTCTGCTGCTGCTGCGTCGTCCGTCTCTGAACACAAACCCAGTCCACATCCGTATTTCACATTTACATGCCTGTAAAAACCACCAGAGCCTGATTATTTCCATGTGTGACGCTGCCTTTTCCCCTGAATTCGCTGTGGGACTTAAATCCGCCTCTCACCAAAAACACCAAATTATAATTCAATCCGTCAAACAGCTGCATAGGAATCAGAAAAGTCTGAACGCAGACACACTCGACTTACAACTCACACTCCTAAAAAATAAACAGGCTTTTTTTCTGAAATAAGGAGGAAACACAACTGTGAAATAAATCCAGGGTCTGAGTTGGATTTAAAACCAATAAAACACCTGAAAATGCAGACGACGCTCATTAAAGTTATAACACAAACCAGGGGAGGAGACACACACTAATCAAATGACTTTATTAATTATGCATTCATTAAAATTCAATCTATCAGTAGGATTCAATGAATTAGTAACAGAGTATTTGTACTTTTACTGTCATGTGTACATGATCTATAGATGGTTCAGTACTAGAATAGTGCATCTGCAATGATTCTGTGACAAATGCATCTAAAATTCTGTTTAATATGAGTCAAATACTGCAGTGAAAGTGTCCAATTTATAATATGGTCAGACTGAAGGTACATTTAACACAAGATGCTGAAAAATGAAGTGAAAACGGAAATGAATGAAGTTAAATAATATATGTAAATGTGCAGCATTTGAGAACATGTTCATGAAATGCAGAAAAAAGCAGAAGACATGGTGTTTACGCTGGTATATGATTCTGTTACAGGATTTATACATGATCTATTAATACTATGAGTGTGTTAAATAAAGTACAATGCATTTAAAAAATAGTGTTAAATAGGCCGTCAAATACTGCAGTGAAAGTATGCATGTGTAGGACATGTGAGGAGCGCAGAGGGACAGAAGACCACGCAGATGTTCCAGATGAAGTGAAGCAGATGAATAAAAGTTGAATGGTCTGTAATGTGTGTGCGAACATGCGGAGGATGACGGAGGGAACGGCGTCTGTTCTGCTCTTACCTGAGGTGTGAGTAAGTGGATTCCTGGACGAAGCGGTGGATGTGGATGCGCTGGTGTTTAACAGGTGGAGGATGGAGGGGGGGGCTGCCGGACATCGGAGACCAGAGACAACTTTAACCCTTCGTCGTCCTCATCCTCAGATCCAATATCCTGTGGCTGAGCTCACATTCATCTGAGACGTCAACGCCGGTGAAGCTCCGTCTTTAATCACACTACACTTGGATTAGATTAACTCCCCCCCCTTCTCTGCCCCCCCCCCCCCCTCCTCTTCCTCCTCCTCCTCTGTGGTTTTCCTTTGCAGATTGCAGGTCTAGTCCAACTGGTGCCAGCAGCAGCATCTGCCTTTCCTTTGTGTCTCTGTATAATTTGTGCTTAATGACGCCTAATGATACTGGTCACAGATCCAGATCCAGATCCATGCAGAGTTGCCGCTGATCCAACTCCCCCCCCCCAGGAAAAGGCTGGTGGCCGTCATCTGGCCTCCCTTCACCCTCTTATTTAACCAGCCTGCAGGGAGAGCAGAGCAACACTGCTTATTATTATTATTATTATTATTATTATTATTATTAGTCCCAATACTCACAACCAAAGTTATTATCATTAACAAACACTAACAAAATGAGGAAAACTAGAACTGAAAAAACATTTTCGTTAACTGAAATAAATAAAAACTATAATTAAAAGAAAAAATGATAACTAACTGAAACTGTATTGTGTGCTTACAAAACTAACTAAAATGGATAAAAATTTTGGATAAAATTCCCTTCATTTTCATCTTTGTCACATCGATACGAAAGTGTATTTATTGTCGCCTCTAGCAATTTTAGCTAGCAGTACCATATGACAATGATCCGTCACTTCTCCTCACTGTTGTTTACAGTCGTTTTCTCGTCCCCACTCTATCTGGAAACATGGAGACTAAAGTTGGGAGAAAGCAGCAAAATCCTGTCTGAATTTATTTGAATACGACAGCGAAGAAGATAAAAGATACGACAAAACTTAAATTAATACTAAAACTAGCATTTAGAAAAAAATTAAAACTAATAAAAACTAGCAAACCTGCTCTAAAAACTAATTAAATCTAACTGAATTAGAGAGAAAAAAATCAAAACTAAATAAAACTAAACTAGAATGAAGAATCCAAAACTCTTATAACCTTGCTCGCAACTATTGTCAGAAGTAGGGGTGTAAGAAAATATCGGTTCTGCAATATATCGCAATATTTCATTTCACAATACTGTATCGATATCAAAAAGTACTGTATCGATATTTTTAGGTATTTATTCAAATGCAGATATAGTAGAGGTTCATTTTTGTTTTTTGTTTTTCTTGTTTGTTTATATTTTATTTATTATTATTTAACAGTGTTTTATTAAATGATGTTAGTTCGTTTGTTGGTATTGCACAAAAAAAAATGTTCTGATGTTGGTTGTGAACTAATAGAATATGAACATTTGAACTGGATCTTAAACTGTAATGTCTGTAAAACATCATTTCAATTTGAACATAGCAACATTTTGTGATGTAGCATTAGATCGTGTTCTGATCAAATAAAAATGTGTTTAGTATTTGTGCATATTTCTAGTGTAATTCAATCCTTCCAGGAAATAATCTTTTAAAAAAGAAACAAACCAATAAAAAAAAATGCTTTTTTAACAGTATCATGCGGTGGCCCAGAGGTGCAACAGGCCAAAAAATTATCCACTAGACGAAAAAAATTATCTACTACAAGAAAAAAAAAAAAAGAGAACAGCCTAAAAAAATTATCCACTATAAGAAAAAAAAGAGAACAGCCTAAAAAAATTATCCACTTGATGAAAAAAAATTATCTACTACAAGAAAAAAAGAAAACAGCCCAAAAAAATAATCCACTGTAAGAAAAAAAAAGAGAACAGCCTAAAAAAAAATAACCACTAGATGTAAAAAAAAAAAAAAAAAAATCCCCTATAAGAAAAAAAAAGAGACCAGCCAAAAAAAATTATCCACTAAAAGAAAAAAAAAAAGAGAACAGGCAAAAAAAAAAAAATTATCTACTAGCCCAAAAAATTATTCACTATAAGAAAAAAAAAAAAAAAAAGAACAGGTGAAAAAAATTATCTACTATGAGAAAAAAAAAAGAGAGCAGCCCAAAAAAATATCCACTACAAGAAAAAAAAAACATCATCCACCTTTTCAATTATGGGGGCGCTGTTTTCCCGAAAGGTGTCTTGCTTTAAATTAAGGCCACCACAAAAAATAAAAGGACAGGCTGAAAAATTTAAGGCTTTCGGCTAATGTGGCTAATGCTAAGGAAGTACCCCACCAGAAGTGGAGGTCGTGCGCTAAAAAATAAAGTTATTTTAAAATATAGATATTTACATTAATATAGTTTGCAAAGCAGTTAAATGATTAATACGGTTCCAGTGTCTGCTC
Source organism: Sphaeramia orbicularis (assembly GCF_902148855.1). Taxonomy (NCBI): domain Eukaryota; kingdom Metazoa; phylum Chordata; class Actinopteri; order Kurtiformes; family Apogonidae; genus Sphaeramia; species Sphaeramia orbicularis. The sequence continues at coordinate 4,149 of NW_021941596.1, read as the reverse complement.
AAGGTTAGGCATGGGCGTTAAATGGTTAAGGTTAGGGTTAGGGTATGGTGGGGTTAGTTTTCAGTGGTAAATGGCCCTTGTGTGCACTGTGTGAAGGTTCGTTGCTAAGCTAATGCTAACGCAAAAGTTGACGGCAACTTTGTGAACTACCGTGCGAGTAAACAATTGTGTGATTACGGTGTTGATTGTTCAACTGCCTGACATTCAATATCATTTTGATGAATATTCGCTACAAGAAGTTCTAAAATTATTTTATTTTGAGAGGAGGAGAAGAGGAGCTTCCTGTGGAGCTCCACTATCATGGCATCGCCCATTTTGTTTGCAGGTAGACCTCTTCTCCTCAGCTCAAACGAAGCTGATCTGGCTGTGGTACCGCGGCACCTCGCGGCACCTCGCGGCACCTAGCGGGCCCCCAGCTGGTGCCGCGAGGTACCGCTAGTACCATGGCTCGGGGCAAGGTGCCATGGCACCGCGGTGCCACGGCTCAGTGCCAACCACTTGCCGTGGCACCGTGGTGCCGCAGTTCAGTGCCACAGCTCGGTTGCCAGGTACCCAGCACGGCACCGCGTACCATGGCGTGACATCTTTATCTCCACAAAATGTCCTTCTTGAGCTAGTGTTAGTGAAGACACTCCGTTTGAGCTGAGGAGAAGAGGTCTACCTGCAAACAAATGGGCGATGCCATGATAGTGGAGCTCCACAGGAAGCTCCTCTTCTCCTCCTCTCAAAATAAAATAATTTTAGAACTTCTTGTAGCGAATATTCATCAAAAATGATATTGAATGTCAGGCAGTTGAACAATTCAACACCGTAATCACACAATTGTTTACTCACACTGGTAGTTCACAAAGTTGCCGTCAACTTTTTGCGTTAGCATTAGCTTAGCAACGAACCTTCACACAGTGCACACAAGGGCCATTTACCACTGAAAACTAACCCCAACCATACCCTAACCCTAACCTTAACCATTTAACGCCCATGCCTAACCTTGAGCAGACACTGGAACCGTATTTAATCATTTAACTGCTTTGCAAACTATATTAATGTAATATCTATATTTTAAAATAACTTTATATTTTTAGCGCACGACCTCCACTTCCGGTGGGGCACTTCCTTAGCATTAGCACATTAGCCGAAAGCCTTAAAAATTTTCAGCCTGTCCTTTTATTTTTTGTGGTGGCCTTAATTTTAACGCAAGACACCTTTCGGGAAAACAGCGCCCCCGTAATTGAAAAGGTGGATGATGTTTTTTTTTTTTCTTGTAGTGGATATTTTTTGGGATGCTCTCTCTTTTTTTTTTCTCATAGTAGATAATTTTTTTCACCTGTTCTTTTTTTTTTTCTTCTGGTGAATCATTCTTTTGGGACTATAGATAATTTTTTTTTTGCTGTTCTCTTTTTTTTTTCTTTTAGGGATAATTTTTTGGCTGGTCTCTTTTTCTTTCTTATAGGGGATTTTTTTTTTTTTTTTCGTCTAGGGATAATTTTTTTAGGCTGTTCTCTTTTTTTTTCTTAGCGTGGATCATTTTTGGGGCTGTCTCTTTTTATTCTTGCAGTAGATACTTTTTTTGTATAGTGGATAATTTTTTTAGGCTGCTCTCTTTTTTTCTTGTAGTAGATAATTTTTTTCATCTAGTGGATAATTTTTTTAGGCTGTCTCTTTTTTTCTTATAGTGGATAATTTTTTTGGGCTGTTCTCTTTTTTTCTTGTAGTAGATAATTTTTTTCATCTAGTGGATAATTTTTTTAGGCTGTTCTGTTTTTTTTCTTGTAGTAGATAATTTTTTTCATCTAGTGGATAATTTTTTTAGGCTGTTCTCCTTTTTTTTTCTTGTAGTAGATAATTTTTTTCGTCTAGTGGATAATTTTTTGGCCTGTTGCACCTCTGGGCCACCGTAGTATCATGATATATCGTGATATATCTTATCGTGATCCTAGAATTGCGATTATATTGTATCGCCAGATTCTTGCCAATACAGTCCTATTCAGAAGAGGATTTAGGAAGTTCAAACGAGGGAATTATCGCAACAACTGAATGCAAAACAGCCGCTGAACCGTACAGTCTCAGTTAAAGAAAAGAAGAAACAGGAAAAGAGTGAGTGAAGTCAACACTGACGAAGAAAAACCAGGTAAAATTATGTATCTGTGAGATGGTATCCATGGCACCGACAGGACAGGAAACACTGATCTGCATTAACTCTGACACTATGAACAACCGAATATGAAGTCACACAAAAAAACATCTAATCCTAGTAGAAAAAAAAAAAAGATTTTTGCTGTTTTCACCAAAAACATGTTGAACAAACCCATTTTATAACTTACAATAAATCATATAGAGAGAAAAACTTCAAAAACAATAAGTACAAATTTAGCAAAAAAACACACAGTTATATATAATATTTAAAGCTGAAAAGGTTGAAGAAAAGAAGGTAACAGAAATAATGAGTGAAGTCATTTGTTTTGTCAGCGCTGATGAAGTAAAACCCAGGACACTGGTGGATGACTGTGGAATGGACGGAACCACCTGAGGAAGAATGTCCACAAGACCATGGAGATGGTGGTGGACTTCAGGAGGAAGAGGATGCCTTCACAGCCACTGAAGATCAGAGGAGGGGAGGAGGAGGAGGACAAACCCCTGGGGTAGTGGTCATCAACAGACTGGAGTGGAGATCCAACACTAAGGCTGAGAACAAGAAGGATGAGCAGAACTGACTGTCTGAGGAACATCAGATCCTTCAACATATGCACCAAGATGTTGGAGATGTTCTACCAGTCTGTTGCGGACAGATGTTGTAGATCTTCTACCCGTCTGTTACGGACAGATGTTGTAGATCTTCTACCAGTCTGTTTGTTGGATCTGCATCAGAGTCAGTGGCTCATCAGACCTGATAGAACCATCCTGAAGGCTGAATCTGTAATCGGTCTGAGGATGGACCATTCTGAGACCGTGGTGCAGAAGAGGACTCTTAAAGAACTGATGTCCATCCTGGACAGTGATGAGCACCATGTGTCTCCACCACCCAGTGGACAGACAGAGGACCACCTCCAGACTATTACAGGTCCATAGTCCTACAGACACATACAAGACGTCCTTCCTGTCCGTTCCATCGGACTCTAATAACTCTGTCTGAGGTTCTGCTCATAAACCCAATTACACTTTCATGTCTTTTTGCTCCTTCTCATTTGGAAGATTTCGCCTGTTTTACACCACCGGTTTTATTTCAGCACATTTAAAGTTAGGATCCAGATTCTACCCACATGTTTTATTCTAATGTATTATGTTCAGTGTTTGTTCTTGTGTTTTATTTAAGTTTTACTCAGGTTTGCTTTGGTATTTTATATATATATATACATATATATATATATATATATATATATATATATATATATATATATATATATATTTTTTTTTTTTTTTTTTTTTTTTTTTTTTTTTGTATAATGTATGTGTGTGTGTATGTGTATGTGTCATGATAAATACAGTCCATCTAACCCTTCCTACCTAAACACTGTATGAACAAACTGAACCTAAAAGGATGATTTACAGATTAAAACTCATAACACTGATGTCGCCTTAAATCTCACCATACATTGATTTTCACATTTGTTTATTGTTTCTATGAATCAAACCAAGGTTAAATGTGAAGGAAGACGTTCACTAAACTAAAGCCCCATTACCATGGCAACAGTTTAGCATAAAACATGAAGGTTTTTGTTGGGTTTTGGCCTTGTTGTAGACGACATAGACAGAAAAAAGTACGGAACACAAATGTTTTATCTGTCTTCTTATATTTGATCATGCTTTTAGCCTCAGCGTAATTAACCTAAGTTATAACCAAAGATGCATCATGAAGCAGCAGTTCATGTGTTTCATTTCATGTGATTCATGTGTTTGAATGTGTTCATGTCAGTGTAATTCACTGTTTGACAATAGTCAGTTTAATATCACAGTTTATTATAAAACATCAAAGTTAAAGTTCACACTGTCACATATGTGTTGTTTTCACATCTGTTTACATGATCAATAATAATCGGATAACTCCACAAATCAGAGTATTGGGACAAAGACAGGCTCAGTGTCATCAGGGTCAGACTGTAGACCTACATCTGAAAATACAGTACATGAGGGGGTCTGAGACAGTGCCCTGAG
>NW_021941595.1:231264-289575 GCF_902148855.1 Sphaeramia orbicularis | reverse complement strand
GAAAACATCTCTTATATTCTAGTTTCTTCAAAGTAGCCACCCTTAGCTCTGATGACTGCCTTGCACACCCTTGGCATTCTCTTGATGAGCTTCCAGAGGTAGTCACCTGAAATGGTTTCCACTTCATAGCTGTGCCTTGTCAGGGTTACTTAGTGGAATTTCTTGCCTTATTGATGGGGTTGGGACCATCAGTTGTGTTGTGCAGAAGTCAGGTTGATGCACAGCTGACAGCCCTATTGGACAACTGTTAGAATGCATATTATGGCGAGAACCAATCAGCTAAGTAAAGACAACGAGTGGCCATCATTACTTTAAGAAATGAAGGTCAGTCAGTCTAGAACATTTCAAAAACTTTGAATGTGTCCCCAAGTGCAGTCGCAAAAACCATCAAGCGCTCCAACCAAACTGGCTCACATGAGGACCGCCCAGGAAAGGAAGACCAAGAGTCACCTCTGATGCTGAAGATAAGTTCATCTGAGTCACCAGCCTCAGAAATCGCAAATTAACAGCAGCTCAGATTAGAGACCAGATGAATACCACACAGAGCTCTAGCAGCAGACACATCTCTACAACAACTGTTAAGAGGAGACTGCGTGAATCAGGCCTTCATGGTCAAACAGCTGCTAGGAAACCACTGCTCAGGAGAGGCAACAAACACAAGAGATTTATTTGGGCCAAGAAACCCAAGGAATGGACATTAGACCAGCGGAAATCTGTGCTTTGGTCTGATGAGTCCAAATTTCAGATCTTTGGATCCAACCGCCGTGTCTTTGTGCGACGCAGAAAAGGTGAACGGATGGATGCTACATGCCTGGTTCCCACCGTGAAGCATGGAGGGGGAGGTGTGATGGTGTGGGGGTGCTTTGCTGGTGACGCTGTTGGGGATTTATTCAAGATTGAAGGCAACCTGAATCAGCATGGCTACCACAGCATCCTGAAGTGACATGCCATTCCATCCGGTCTGCGTTTAGTTGGACCATCATTTATGTTTCAACAGGACAATGACCCCAAACACACCTCCAGGCTGTGTGAGGGATATCTGACCAAGAAGGAGAGTGATGGAGTGCTGCGCCTGATGACCTGGCCTCCACAGTCACCGGACCTGAACCCAATTGAGATGGTTTGGGGTGAGCTGGACCGCAGAGTGAAGGCAAAAGGACCAACAAGTGCTAAGCATCTGTGGGAACTTCTTCAAGACTGTTAGGAAACCATTTCAGGTGACTACCTCTGGAAGCTCATCAAGAGAATGGCAAGAGTGTGCAAAGCAGTCATCAGAGCGAAGGGTGGATACTTTGAAGAAACTAGAATATAAGAGATGTTTTCAGTTATTTCACACTTTTTTGTTAAGTACATAATTCCACATGTGTTCATTCATAGTTTTGATGCCTTCAGTGAGAATCTACAATGAAAATAGTCATGAAAATAAAGAAAATGCAAAGAATGAGAAGGTGTGTCCAAACTTTTGGCCTGTACTGTATATATATATATATATATATATATATATATATATATATATATATATATATATATCCATTATCCTCTGCTTTATCCGGGGCCGGGTCGTGAGGGTAACAGTCTAAGCAGGGATGCCCAGACTTCCCTCTCCTCAGACTCCTCCTCCAGCTCTTCCGGGGGGACCCCGAGGCGTTCCCAGTCCAGCCCACAGACATAGTCTCTCCAACGTGTCCTGGGTCTTCCCCGAGGTCTCCTCCTGGGTGGGACATGCCCAGAACACCTTCCCAGGGAGGCGTCCAGGAGGATCTGAAACAGATGCCCAAGCAACCTCACTGGTTCCTCTGGATGTGGAGGAGCAGCGGCTCTACTCTGAGCCTCCCCTGGGACTTGAGCTCCTCCCCCCTATCCTAAGGGTGCGCCCAGCCACCCGACGGAGGAAACTCATTTGGACCCGCTTGTATCCAGGATCTTGTCCTTTCGGTCCTGACCCAAAGCTCTATGACCATAGGTGAGGGTAGGAACGTAGACTGACCGGTAAATCCAGAGCTTCTCCTCTCGGCTAGCTCCTTCTGAACCACAACAGACCGGTACAGCGACTGCATCACTGCAGACGCTGCACCGATCCATCCTGTCAATCTGACGCTGAGACGAAAAGCAGAGACGAAATCCTGTGGTCCCCAAACCGGACCCCCTCCGGCCCTGCCGGAGTCCAACATGCACCTGGAACAGGTCTGACTTACTGCCGGCGATGCGAACCAGGCTCCTGCTTCGGTCATACAAGGACCGGACTGCCCTTAGCAAAGGGTCCTGGACCCCATACTCCTGAATGACCCCCCACAGGATACCACGAGGGACACGGTCGAACGCCTTCTCCAGATCCACAAAACACATGTGGACCGGGTTGGACGAACTCCCATGAACCCTGGAGCACCCGATGGAGAGTATAGAGCTGGTCCAGTGGTCCAGGACCAGGACGAAAACCGCATTGTTCCTCCTGGATCTGAGGTTCCTGGACACAGAGCTGGCTCTAGGGACATGGAATATATATATATATATATATATATATATATATAATATATATATATATATATACATATATCCATATAGATATATATATATAGTTTAACTCCAGTGGAATATTAGAGTCAGATCCACTTCAGTGTCAGTACACGAGCACACACAGTTAAAGGGTTCACAGTCGTTCTGAACTTGGACAGGAGTTTTTTTTCTGCAGATAAAACATCATAAAAACGTTTGTGAAAAGCAAAGCAGCGTTGAGTAACAAACCACACCTCGAATTCCACTGGAAGAAAATCACACACACACACACACACACACACACACGCCTGTCAAACAGGTTCAAGGCAAAGAACAGCACAAAACTGCAGCATGAGTACTAGTACTACACCCAACTACTCACAAATACTCACAAATACACACAGACGTGGTACAAATCCACAGTAACAGTAAAATCCTCGTCTATAAAAGGATGAAACTGTGAAATGAACTTTTGAAATAAAACCATAAACTTATGTCATTTGGCTTCTTTGTATTTTTATTTAATTTTATTCAATGATTCAAATACATGATATTTTCTAAAATGTGTGAAATAATGAATAAATGAAGCTGAACTGAAAAGAACGTTCATTCTTATTCATCTCATGTTTATTTCTCTCCATCGAGTGTAAAATAAATTTTTAAAACGATCATTTGACATTTCACTTCAGATCTTTCATGAACACTTATTTTCAGTTATTAATCTCCAAAAAGTTGAACAGGAAATTAAAAAAAAAAAACAGACCATTTTGCTTCAGAATCCAAACAGTTCATTGATGCTCCACAGCCTCATGTTTTTGTTTGACAGAATAAAGTGTCAGATAAATAAGAAACACTCAACTGAAGTGTTCCAGGTTTAACTTTGACCTTCAGGAAGTGATAAAAACGCTGCGTGTGGACGTTTATCACAAACAGACTCAAACAAATCTGAAGGAAACATGAAACTGAGGGCGAACATTTGGAAGAAAAAAAAAACAGAAGCAGTGATTTAGAAAAGTGAAAAAGTCTGATTATATTCACAACAGAACCAAGAAAAACCGGTTTGAACAGAGAAACAGAAACATTTATTCCCTTCATAATAACACTGACGTTTCCATGGTAACACTCTGACGTTTCACGGTAACACTCTGTCGTTTCCATGGTAACCCTCTGGCGTTTCCATGGTTACCCTCTGGCGTTTCCATGGTGTTCAGGACAGACACCTGTTCCACATGAACCTTCTTCCTGTTGGATCCTGAAGTTCAGTTCTGAAATCTGAAGGAAAACTTCTGAGCAGAGACACTTCAGTGTGTCCACTGGAAGAAGAGGAAGAAGAAGAAGAAGAGGAAGAAGAAGAAGAAGAGGAAGAAGAAAAAAGAAGAAAAAGAAGAAGAAAAAGAAAACAGAAAAAGAAGGCAAAGAAAAAAAGAAGAAAAAGAAAAAGAAGACGACAAATTAGATGAAAAAGGGAAAGAAAAAGAAAAAAAGAAGACAAAGAAAAAAAGAAGAAAAAGAAAAAAGAAAAAAGAAAAAGAAAAAGAAGCAGCTTCAGCAGTAGTATTAGTATTAGAGTCAGTTTCAGACCAGACTTTGTAATCAGTTCAAACCCACTGAAGCTGAAGCTGAAGCTGAAGCTGAAGTCTCTGCTTCTGTAAACAGGTGGATCCAAGCTGACCATGAACGGAAAAAAAACTGTCGCAGGTTAACGACGTTGGAAAAGTGCGATCTGGTGTTTACGGGCGTAGAGGTCATGACTCCGCCCACCAGCGGACTTCTGAAACCAGACTGAAGCTGCAGACGCGGTCATGTCCAGGTCTGGGTTTCATCACTTTTAGATCATAACGATTCAGCGAGAAGACGCAAATAAAACCCCGCCCCCCTCACCAGAAAGGAGGAGCTTAAACAGAGTGAGGTATAGAATCACCAGAGTCACAAATCTGGGTCAGATTCAGGACCACCATATGAAAGGGGTCGGGTCAGATTCAGGACCACATATGAAAGTGGTCCGGGTCAGATTCAGGACCACATATGAAAGGGGTCCGGGTCAGATCAGGACCACATATGAAAGTGGTCCGCGGTCAGATTCAGGACCACATATGAAAGGGGTCCGGGTCAGATTCAGGACCACATATGAAAGGGGTCCGGGTCAGATTCAGGACCACATATGGGTCAAAGGTCAGTTTGTTTGTTAATAATTGTATTTTATTTTCAGAAACAAAAGTAAAACCAGTGGTTTCATTTCCTCCTCCAGGTCGAGTGATCACTGGTTTTGTGTGTTTACCTGTTTGTTTGTTTTGTTTGTTGTTTTGTTTTTAGCAGGGATAACTGAAAAAGTTATGGACAGATTTTCATGAAATTTTCAGTAAACGTTGATACTGCCACAAGGAAGAATGATTAATTCTGGTGGTGATGGGGGGGGGGGGGGGGGGGGGGCAGATCTGTCTGGTGGAGGTCTGCGCTCAGAGCTTTTCTTGTTTGATTTTTGTTTTAAAATACAAGAATTAAAATGGAATTTCATGGCATTTTCTGTCAAACAGATAAAGCAAATTTAAAAAACACATTGATTTTTGTTTCCTTCTAATAACAAAAAGAAAGTTCAGACTCACTTCCTATCTATCTATCTATCTATCTATCTATCTATCTATCTATCTATCTATCTATCTATCTCTATCTATCTATCTATCTATCTATCTATCTATCTATCTATCTATCTATCTATCTATCTATCTATCTATCTTTACGTATGCACATGTACTTCTACTTCCTGCCCTTTTGTTAAAGTATTTCCTGTTGTTTTTCTATATTGTGTTTTTAATCACTTTGTATATACTTTTACACTAGGGAAGAACAACCCTAAATTCATTGTAACTTGTTTTTTTGTTTTGGAAATGACACATTTATAAACTCAAAATTTAAATTTCTAACCTGACAAATAGGAAAAACGAACCAAAAACACTTTTTTTTGGTCATTTTCTCAGATCGGATGTTTTCATTCTGAAGGAAACAGCGCTAACGCCATCGATTTTGTTGGTCACACCGACTCTTACGACCGGAAGGCTCACAAGCCGTCTGCCGGCAGCGGGCTGGATGACAGAAACCAGGAGGAAACGGCAGCAGATTCCTTCCCCTTCGTGCACATTCTCTCCAGCCGTTTCTGCGTTTCAGCCGTTTCTGCGTTTCAGCCGGTTTTCTGCGTTTTCAGCCGTTTCTGCGTTGTGTTGTTTCATCCATATTATATCATATGGTAGCTCTGCTGCTGCCAGGCAGATGCGCAAACCTCCGCTTCCCACAATGCACCTTGTGACAAAATTCGTCAGATGCTCCAGCTCCTCCTGGCTCTGTCTGTAAACACCATGGACTGTTTGTGGTGGATGGAACTAAGAACGTGTCAGACTGAGGGAGAGATTCAGCTGAGGAATGGCAGGCAGACGAACAGACGAATGAAACTGAGGATCTGACTGAGGATGGACAGATCTGAGGAAAAACTGGTCACCAAGTCTCCAGCAGCTTTCCTGAGTTCTTCTTTGGTTCTTCTTCTTCTGCTTGTTTTCTCTGGATCAAAGCCTCAGTTCTTTGTTGCCTCATGTTCTGTGTTCTCGTCTCCATCAGTTAAAGTCACGTCATTCGTTGTCGCCTGAAGACAAACTGCGAGGAAAACGCCTCAGTGACTCATCCACCTGAAAGGACACCATCGTCACCGTCGTCATCATCGTCGTGGTCGTCATGGTCGACTCTTCATTCTGCAGAACAGGTTCCTCTGCAGCAGCTCCAGACTCGTCCATCCATCACTGACTTCATCAAACGACAGTTTTTACTGCGTTAAACGTCATTAAACTGTGAACGTCTTTAATATTTACAGTCGTCTTAGTGTCTTCAGTTTTTTAACTCCTGAACTCAAACCAGACCTGGGTCTGTTCCAGACCTGAACCACAGCGGCCTGACGTTGGTCCAGAACCCACAAAACTAAAGGAACACAACCTTCACCTTTAACTTCAACAAAAAACCAAAGCTTGACCAGAAAATAAATACATTTAATCCACTTTAAACTGTGGTTTTATAATATCTATAATATAATCATATAGTGAAGGACACAGTTTGTGTTTGTGGGTTTTACAACAAATAATTACAATAAAAAAAACGGACCTGAACATGGAGGTCGATACTGGCACCAAATAATGACCTGAGTTTGAAAATGAAGGTTAAGGTCAAAGCCCATACAGATACAAGACAGATAATAATAATAATAATAATAATAATAATAATAATAATAATAATAATAATAATAATAATAATAATGGTCTTCTTCATTAATTATCTTAGGTCATGTGACCTTTGTTTATTCTAACTCTAACCACACGTTGGCGCTGTACAGGTTTTATGCAGGTTCATGTAGACGACAGTCTGATCTGGTGTAAACGATGGTATTATTGAAAGCAGGTGCAGAATCATGTGTTCATATTTGGGTTCTTCTGTGAAACTGGGTTTATTGTAGTTTCTGTCACTGTTCCATCTGTTTACACCCAATAATTAAAGGTAAATGTAGACACATTTACCCCAGGATGGACCGAATGAGGACCATCCCATAATTAATGAATTTATAATCAATACTGGGTTCGTAAACAGGACCCAAATATGGACATTAACTCTCCCTAGGTGTCAGTGCATCAGATGAGTAAACGTGTAAATGCTCTTCTATAGACTCTAAACACAGACACTGTGTTCAACATGTGGATCCCGGTGGTTTTTCTGATCCACATGTGGGTCTGGCATCAGCCTCAGTCTCATTCCAGGTCTGGGGTGGAACCCATCGTGTCTACTGGTGTTACATACGGAACCTGAACATTTAAACACATATAAATCGTGAAATATTTTTTAAAAAGTGGTTATTTTTGTGTAATACTCTGCCTTGAATACTTACTTCAATTCCCAAAATGCACCTGTGAGACAACAAAGAGATATTCCAAAAAATAAAAGCCCGTAGTTTTCGTGTCCTTTTGACCGTGTTACATGCAGATTTATGTATCAAATGTTAAATAATATAAAAATGTGTTTTATCTGCAGAATTGTTTCTCTTTTATATCAGTAATTTAAAAAAAAAATTAGACCCAAAGTGCTTCCAAACCTGCTTCAGAACAGCATTTAGACCTTTATAATTCTGTGGAATAATTGTGTTAAACTGGTTTGGTTCAACAGTTATCAATCAAACACTTGTGGGCGGTCCATCTGGGACCACGCCCTTGGCCCCGCCCATAAGTTTCATGAAAATGTAGAAATCACTGGTTTTAAAAGTGGACATTAATCAAACTGAGTAAAGTGGTTCTGGTGATGGTTTACACTGTCTTTTCCTTTTATTTATTCATTTGTTCATTCATTCATTCATTTATTCATTCATTTATGTGTTCGTTCATTCATTAATTCATTTGTTCATTAATTCATTCATTTGTTCATTCATTCATTCATGGTAACTGGAGTCTATCCTGGAAACTATTTTAACGTCAAACACTAAAAGAAATGACTGAAACCATCTTGTGCAGAACTTTAATTGTTTGTGAAAGCGGTGGATTCGACCGTTTGCTGATGATCTGCTCATTTCTATCAGCAACAATATTTTCTACAAAACCGACACCTTTATCATTTCTGCGAATATCCATTTGTGTAAAAATGTTGAACCCGTTCTTTTTCATGGTTTCTTTTTTATGGAACAGTATAAATGTCGTTAATAAATGTACCAAACCTCCGCTGTTCATCTGGATCATAAACTTAAGAATTTCTTTGTATGTAGATAAAAGTGAAATATCGGCAAATATGGACGACACCGACAAAGAAAAGGACAGGACGGGTGGTTTTGAATTCAACTCATTATTGCAGTAAAACTGGTACAGAGTAACAGATTACAAAGCTCATGGCACAGTCACCGAAAAAGAGAAATGAGGTGTGTATGTACAACAAGGAGGGAAACGAAAAGAAACATTATGGCTAATAGAAACATCGGGGGTAACATAAAGTTAAAGATACTGTAACTCTGGAGATGACTCGATAATACAACAAAGAGAAAACATGAAATGAAGCATCGCAAAAAATAACATTACTGAATAAAAAATACATTAAGCACTTACACCGACAGATTCAATCCTAGTGTTTGACCTAGGTCCGATTCAAAGCAGCTTTTCCGTTTCACAAAAAGCTCAAATTTTAACGGCAAACACTAAAAACAAACGACTGAAACTGCCTCGCACATGATTTTCATCTTTTTGGGGAAATAGCTGATACGATTGTTTGCTGATGACCTGCTTATTTATATTAGCAACGACACTCCAATGTTCACAAAAATTTCATATATTTAATCTGGAATCAGGTGCTGAGGGTCTTTCGTTTAATTCGGAAAGATAAACCCGTTAAAAATAGAAGAAAAACAGGGGGAGTCAGAGCCGGACCGGAGCCTCCAGGGGGCGCAAAAACACCGCCATTTTGTTCGGTTTCTATGGTTCTTATAAGCCTAGATCATACTTTTAATATTTAACATGTTTTTTCTACTGATTAAACCCGAAACATCGGGGAACGGCTACGACTTCTGATCAATTTGAGCAATGACGGCGACAAAAAGGGGCGAAAAATTTCACATTCACTTTTAAGGGGATCAAACCCACGTCTTCTATTGAACCATGTGACTGTTATTGAACACAAAACACTTGAATGGACTTTATCTGAATGTCGGTATCTGCGATATTTATGACGTTACAGATTAACTTTTACATTCTTTTGTGATTTCTCAGATTTTTTTCCTGATGATGCTCTTACTAAACGTTAAAACTGCTTTTACATTGAGACGTTTTAAATCCGTGTATCATTCGTTCTTTTCGTATTCAATTGAGAATCCACAATCGGGAAACGAAAAAAATGACCGATTTCATTATTCATGTACAATCAAAAACCAAAAAAAGAGTTGTTTTTCTTTCTTTTGATTGTTCGCACAAATTAACATCGGAATAATCAAATGGACCAAATGTGGGATTTCGTGTTGATGCTTTTGATATCCGATTTGGTCTGACCTGGACGTTACTGACTTCTTCGTGTGTTCCGCAAAGTATCTTCTACTTACATTATCTACAACAAAACTTGGAAGGTCTGGACCATTTTTTCAGTTGTCGTGTTGTCCTCCTTCAGAGTATCGCGTTTGCTGCCTCTGAATAACATCAAATTCTCCATTACCCATGAGCTAACTCCAATCGGAAGTTCGCAATTTGCCTTTCAAAGTAAAATTTCTAAAAACATCTCCTCTCAGACCATTTATCGTATTGTCTTAAAATAAATAGCACCAAAAGATCGAGTAAACCCTTCTCAAAAAAAAAGTTGTATATAACTTTGTGATAACTATCTTATTTATTTATTTTTTTATAAGCCCGGAAAGTTGCAAAGTCTGGAACGGATTTTTCACTTCAGACTTTTTCCCCACATGTTATATATCCATACGTTCACTAGACTCACCACAACCCTCGCGTGCAAAAATTTTGCTGCCAATTTTTTCAGTTGTCATGTTGCGTTTGCTGCCTCAGAATAACACAAAATTCTCCATTATCGCAGAATGCATTAGGCAGAATACTAGCGAACCCTCAACTGTCCAGAACAACACATGGAGAAGTCAGTAACTTCCGGGTCAGACCAATTGGATACCAAAAATGTCAACATGAAACCCCACATTTGGTCCATTTGATTATTTTCAATTTTTAATTTGTGCGAACAACTGAAAGAATGAAAAACAACTAGTTTTTTTTATTTTTGATTTGTACATGAATAATGAAATAATGAGTCACTTTTTTCATTTCTGATTGTGGATTCTCAATTGAATATGAAAAGAACGAATGATACACAGATTGTTTTTACAACCAGAACATCGTATTCACCACAATGACACAGAGTTTCTTTCGGATAATGTAACAACGATCCAAACTATGAAGCTTTAACGTTAACATTAACCTAAGAGTGAATCAGCGACAAAACTTCTGTTCAAATCCAGAAAAAGTCACCTTTTCTATCCTGGTTTTTCGTACTAACTATGGGTAAAATGTACATTGACGAAAAGACACTGAAAAAAAAGACATTCTGCGAAATGTTCCAGTTTTTGTTGTAAATGGTTGTAATGCATTAATCACTTTCCACTGACCCTCAAATGTAACTTGCAGATAAAAATTTTCCGAATGGAAAAACGATAATGTCGCCAAAACTCCCATTTTTTCGATGGAAAGTTTTTTTCTTCTTCCAAGAGATGGTTAATGCGGGGGCGTAACGAAATTGGTACATCATGCAAAACTGACAGTGGAAAGACCTTTTGCGCACTAGAGTCATGTGAACAAAACAAAAAAACGAGGAAACTCAGTCATTTTAGAATTTAGTACGGAGCTAGCACAGCTAACGAGCACTCTAGATTCAAAACAACATGTTTATGGAAGGACTTCTCGTGATAATGAACAAATCATCGCATTTGTGATTTAATGGAACAACCGACATTACGCACTTCTGTTTTTCGACATTTAGCAAATGTTGGTAAAGTTTTGCGCAGATGTCCGACGGAAAAGCTACTCTTGAGATTAAACAGCGTTCAGACCTGGTTTTTACAGGTCTGGACCCAAACTGAAGGGGGGGGGGGTCATAGTTTCCTTTGTCAGAATTTCTTCTATAAACTTTTCCTCGCGAGTTCTACAGTTCCGTTGTCAAAAATCCTTGTTCAGGCTCCGATCCGGCTCTAACGGAACGGATCCTCGATGCAAAACACAACAGTTCGACTCACACTTGAAATGTTCGGAAACAGAAACCACGTACAGTACTGAGCACCACCGACGGAAAAAGAAAAGAATTGGCACCTGGCTACGGGTAACTGGACAAATATGATCGCACGAAAAATAAAACCAAGCTCATCAGTCATCATCATCATCGTCAACTTCTCAGCGAAAATGCGTGATGACTATTTACACATTTCTCTGCAAAAGATACGATTAAAAACGGTAATGTCATGAGGCGTGAAAGATCGGACGAATGTCGCAGATTTTGGCTCCTCCCCTGAAACTGTCAAAAAACGTTTCCCACAGATAAAAAAACAGAAAAAACGTCCGAAAAAGGTTGAAAAAACATGATTTCTGAAGTTTTTGACCTCACTACATTGTTCAATGTGACACATTTTTCAAACACACACTGAATTTTTACCTTTTTCATCTTTAAAACAAAAAAAAGAGGAAAAACAAAAAAAAATCGATACAACATATTTCTAAAACACAAAATAACAACAGTCTACATGTAAAAATATAAATTTTACATACACAATTTCAAAATAATGGTTAAGTTTGCCATTTTTGTTGCATACAATTTACAAATGTCTGTGTTGTCGTCGCCTCGGGTCGATGGAACTCCAGTCCCAGTTTTTTGTCCTGCGCGGGGTGCCGTACTCGTCAAACGGTGTTGTCACGGCAACAACGATGCACACAATAAAGTCAGTTGAAAAGTCGTAACAACTGAAGGGGCCTCGCCAACTTCTGCCGTTCAGTCTTTTTTAGAAAATAAATTCGTCCCCACGTCACGCTCCTTTAGCGAAAAAAGAAAAGTCGAACAGGAAACGGCCCCTCCTTATATACTGTATATATTTTTTTGTACATTTATATATAGATTGATTATTCAATAGATTCTTTTCCAGTTTCCGAGCCTTGGGTAGGATTTAACGGCGTCAAAAAAATGACCTCCGACAGAAAACAATGCCGCCCGGGTTCACGAATTGTCAATTTTATTTATGTTTTGTTCTGTTTTTTTTTTTTTTTTTTTTTTTTTTTTTGTTATGGGTTTTTTTTTTTGGTAATTTTTTTTGTTGTTGTACATTTTCTTAATAGACATGTAAACCAGAACAGACAAAGAAAAAAAAAGTAATAATAAGAGAAAAGATTTTCTTAAAAAAGAGAAAACCCCCAAAAAATGTTGTTTTACAACGTACGACCACACACTTTGTACTGAGACTACGTCGGCTTACGGACAAGCCCATCGAATATGGATAAAAAGCTGAGAAGCTATAATACAAGAAGAGACGCGTTGTTCACCGTGGAAACAGGGCTGGGGAGGCGGGGCTAAGGGGCTGTGGGGACAGACGGGGAGGGCAGGGGGCGGGGCTTGTTTTGCTAAATCAAGCGTCTGTCCCATTGGCTCGAAGCCCGAACACGCCGTCTACTTACATAGAAGCATACAGTACATTAAATACAGTTTAGGTTTTATCCAAAAAATACGTTTTTTTTCCTTTTTAGCTTTTTTAAATTCCAGGTCTGGTAAAAAACCTGACTGCATAGAACCTAACCACTAAGAACAGGTTTCCCTAAGCTTGCATCCTATGAAAAGACCAGGTACATGTCCTCCTCTGGCGTCTCCAATGATATGAACTCTAAAAAGGCACGTCGGTAAAGGTGTGAAGGTTCTAATTGCAATCGGGGACTGGACTGGACCGGACTGGACCGGACCAGGGCTCGGGCTCTTCTTCAGGACTCATAAGGCTCGGGTCAGCGGAGGAGACGAGTCGGCCTGGACTACGAGGGGTTAAAGAGTGGGCGGGGACGGGGGCGGGGTTTGTTGTTACGAGTGGTTTCCTGATCCGAGGCCTTCGGGGGTCGGTTCGGTTCCGATGGATCAGCTGATCCACCTCAGGGTCCTGGTTGGTTCCTGTGACTAAAACCCACCACGTGTCAGATAAAAGCTTTGATTGGCGTGGGCGGGATCAGCCTGAACCAATGACGCATGAGCACGGACCAAGGTTCAAATAGTTTTAGATTTTTCATTCTAGTTTAGTTTTATTTAGTTTGGACTTTTTTTTCTCTAATTCAGTTCGTTTTAATTTGTTTTTAGAGCAGGTTTGATAATTTTTTATTAGTTTTCTTTTTTTTCTCTAAATGCTTAGTTTTAGTTTAGTTTTAGTATTAATTTCGTTTAGTCGTCTCTTTCTCTTCTTCTCTGTCGTCGTATTCTAATAAATCCCAGACAGGACTCTGCTGCTTTCTCCCAACTTTAGTCTCCATGTTTCCAGGTAGAGTTCGGACGAGAAGTCGACTCTAAACAACAAGTGACGGACTGTGAAGTGTCATATGGTGCCGCTAGCTAAATTTGCTAGAGCGAAATAAATTGCTTTCATATCAATCCAACACTGACAAAGACGAAAATACGAAGGGAATTTTATTCATAATTTTTATCCGTTTTAGTTAGTTTTGTAAACACACAGTACAGTTTCCATTAGTTATCATTTTTTTCTTTAATTCTAGTTTTTATTTATTTCAGTTATGAAATGTTTTTACCATTCTAGTTTTCGTCATTTCGTTAGTTTCGTTAATGATAATAACCTTGGCTCGGACTCATCCGGATCAGAACCCAGTTGTCAGTGATCCACTTCCAAAATGAATCCAAGTAACTTCGGTTCCATCCGAGTCATGACTAACTTAGTGTTTCTTTAGATAAACCACGACCCTGGAACTGATTGGACCAAAGTCTGGAAGCTCTGGGTCAGACCTCCGACCAATCAGAGTGTCCGGTGTTTAATTGGTTTGAGCCGTTGGTTCATTAAACCTTCAGCCAATCAGTGAGCGCTTCGAGTGCAGAGTCGACCTCAAACAGAGAAGAAACACGGTTCAGTTTGATTAAAACTGATGCCGACAGACCAAGGTTATTATCGAAAACTAACGAATGACGAAAACTAGAATTGTAAAAACATTTCGTTAACTGAAATAAATAAAAACTAGAATTAAAAGAAAAAAGTATAACTAACTGAAACTGTATTGTGCGTTTACAAAATTAACTTTAACGGATAAAAATCATGGATAAAATTCCCTTCATTTTCATCTTTGTCAATGTCAGATCGATACGAAAGCGATTTATTTCGCTCTAGCAATTTTAGCTTGCGGTACCACATGACACTTCACGGTCCATCACTTGTTGTCACTTGTGGTTTAGAGTCGTCTAAAGTTGGGAGAAAGCAGCAGAGTCCTGTCTGGGATTTATTTGAATACGACTGCAAAGAAACTAAAAGATACGACTAAAGTAAAATTAAGACTAAAACAAAACTAAAACTAAGCATTTAGAAAAAAAAAGAGAACTAATAAAATCTATCAAACCTGCTCTAAAAACTAATAGAAATGAGCTGAATTAGAGAAAAAAAAGTCCAAACTGAATAAAACTAAACTATAATGAAAAATCCAAAACTATTCGAACCTTGTGACGGACCTGATGATTCTCGACCAATCATCGGATCAAACACCGTCATCAGGTCGAGTTCGGTCCAAATCGGAGACTAGATTAGTTTTTGACTAAAACCATGAAGCTAAATGGACCCATGTGGTTCTACCAGACCCTGAAGGACTCGGACCTGGAAAGACCTTGAAGGTGGCGTCAACCCGATGGCCCCAGAGGTCGGCTCTGGGTTCGGGACGTTCGGGATTAAGTTCGGCTGACGTTAAAAACCGGGATCGGAGGGATTCTAATAAACTGGGAATGCTTGGACCCCCCTGACCCCCATGATTGTTCCCTTGGTTCCCCTGCAGCGTCGGACTTCCTTCGTCCGTTCAGACCCGTGGTTTTTCGTCGGTCTCTACTCTTCAGGACGTTGGTCCGGCTTAAATCGTGCTTCAACCTGTAGATCTTTTCGTGATCCGGACCGACCGGAGCCCTCGGTTCAAGTAGCGATCACGATTTAGGGAATGTGCTAAATGTGGAATAGAGTTCGAGTTAGAGCGTGTGGTCCGTGGACCGTCTAATACTCTGATCGGATTCAGGAACGTCACCTCCAAACTGCGTCTTCTGTCTGTTTGTGATTTTTTTTTCCAACCAAAGCGACTGAAAACTCTCTTTCATGATGCGTCTAAAAGTATAAAAGTACACTTCGTTACTGCAGGAGTCCTTCCGTCTTTCACCCTTTTCTCGATAATTCCATGTGGCTCTGATTAATTCATTCATCGGATGATTGGTCAGTTGGTCGGGTGTTTCGGCTGCAGTTTTTCGGTCGCTTCAAAGACTTGACTAAAAAACGCAGTGTCCAGTTTTGGATTCTGGTCAAATGTGCAGATTTGGTGGGAATTCGTGAGAAAGGGGTGGACACGTCCCAACGACTCCGAATCTGTGATAGTCAACGAGCATTTGTTGGAGTAAAAGTTCCCTCTGTGGGTTTGGTCGTCGGAGCGTCGGTCAGGACTCATCTTCATCATCTTCATCTTCATGGTTCATGTGTCTACTGTGTCTGTTTCAGGGGGTCCGTGGGCTCGGGACTGGTTGGGTACTTCCTGTTTCGGTTGTTGTTTGCGTTGCGTGGTCGTTTCTCCGTGTGCGTCTATTCCGACTCGTTTGCATCCAATCGGAGATCAGGCACAGCTTCGTCCACAGTGTGGCGTCAGATCGCCGTTTCAGTCGGCGACGGCGCCGAGGCTGCGTTTGACCCGTGTTGCTTTTTTTACAAAAAAAACAAAGAAATCTCTTTAACACTTTGTGATATGTTTTGTTCTTTTCTTACCACCCCACCCGACCCCGTCTGCGTCCTGTCGCACAAGTTAAACAAAGTTTTTGTCTTTTTTTTCCTTTTCTCATATAATATATATCGATATATATATACTATATATATTTATATATAGAACCCTTTTTGTTCGTTAAAATGGGGATTTTCATAAAACACGTGGAACTTCTCTGATGATGCGAGTTCAAAGACTTCACGTCAAACTCCACAAAGCGCCGCCGATCGGCCGATGAAACGTCCGCGTCCCGTTTCGCTTCGGCTGGAAACGAAGCGGCCGACGCGACTCTGCAGTTCGTGTTTCTCGACAGAAGGAGGAGACGAAGGCGAAGAGGAGGATCGGACACGACGGACGAGAGAGAGAGAGGCTGATCTGATTGGTCAGGCTGAAGTTCCGGAGGATCTGATTGGTCGGGCTGAAGCGACGACGGGGGTTGATCGTGTGTCGGGTTTTCGGAGGGAAGGTCGTCAGAGGAAGTGGTCGCTCATCATCTTGATGAACTCCGGCACCTTCGACCTGAAGACGGAAACAAACGACACCAGGGTCAGAACCGACGACACCGACTGAAACAGATGAAAGAGTCTGAAACTGAAGCAGGGACGCCAGAGTCCGGTCTGTTCTGGTTCCACATTCAGACCAATACGAGCTGAACCGGGCTGAACCAGGCCAAAAAGAACAGGAAAAATAGGGTTGTGTATCGGCAAGAATCTGGCGACATAATACAAATCCCAATACTAGGATCATGATACCATATGTCATGATACTGTTAAAAAGGCCATTTTTTCCACTTGTTTTGTTTTTAAAATGATTACTTCCTGGAAGAATTGAATTCCAGCAGAAATCTGCACAAATATTAAACACATTTGTATTTGATCCCAACAGGATCTACTGTTCTATCCCAAAATGTTCCTGTGTTCAAACTGAAATTATATTTTACAGACATGACAGATTTATTTAAGATTGCTTTTAATGTTTAATCTTAATGTTTAATGTTTAAACTGTTTTATATTGTATACCTGCCTTTTGCACCTGCTTTCATCTGTTTTAATCTGTTTCTGTTTTTATCTGCTGCATGTAAAGTGTCTTTGAGCTCTATGAAAAGTACTATACAAATAAAATGTTATTATTATTATTAAGATCCTGTTCAAATGTTCATATTCTATTAGTCCAGAACTAACATCAGAAAAGTATTTGAGTTCAATCCCAACAAAGGAACAAACATTATTTAATAAAAGAGTGTTAAATAATAATAGATAAAATCTAAACAAAAAAAAATAAATAAAATGAACCTCCACAATATCTGCATTTGAATAAATACCTAAAAATATCCATACAGTACTTTTAAATATTGATACAGTATTGTATAATTAAATATTGCAATATATTGCAAAACCGGTAGGTTCTTACACCTCTAGTAAAAAAGTAACATTATATAACGAAAATGTTCACATGTACAAAGTATACTTTAAAAAATGTGAATAACATCAACAATCTGAACTGTCTTATGAAAAATCAGTGGAATTTGACTAATATTCAGCCTCAGTTCATCATTTCTGCATGTTCATTATTATCGTACAGATACAGTGGATCTACAAATACACACAAACACATTTAATACCAGACAGAATACTGGAACAATTCCACTGATTTACAGGAAAACAGTTCAGCTCCTTCACATTTGTTCAGGTTATTCAAGGATAGTTTGTAAATGTGAACAAATTTAATGTGATTTAAATTTTTTTTTACACTAAAATAAAAAGAGAAAACTGTGTATTTGTCCTTATCTGTGGTTTACTGTGTTCTTATTGGACTGGTTCTGATCCACTTTAGATCATATGGGTCTGACTGTGGAACCTGAACGAACATCCTTCATTCAGAATATTTTCAGTTTCATGTTTGTATTTTTTTCACAGACTGATCCTGTTGAAGGGACTGGACTGACTGGGGCTGATGTTTGACCCCCCCCCCCCGGTGTTAAAGCAGGACTTTAACGTCATTTAACACCGTGAACATTTAACACCTGAAACATCACATCAACACAGAAAAACAACAGAGGAGAAAAAACCAGGACAAACGACAAACAGTCACATTTCAAATCACACTTTCTGCCAATCTGTTGTTCAGTTGTACCAAAACCAGACAAAAGCCACCAGGACCAGGACCAGGACCGGGACCAGGACTTGGACCGGGACCAGGACCGGGACCAGGACCAGGACCAGGACTTGGACCGGGACCAGGACCGGGACCAGGACTTGGACCGGGACCGGGACCAGGACCTGGGCCGGGACCGGGACCAGGACCGGGACCGGGACCAGGACCAGGACCAGGACTGGGACCAGGACCAGATCCTGCACTGCGGCCTCTACATGTTTCCACTAAACACACTGGTTTACTGTGAACTTTTCATCAGCTGTTCTTTGCATCAGAGACAGTTGGACCAAAGGTCACATGACCCCTCAGGTGTCCAGGTGAGCAGGTCAAACCCACTCCGACCCCTCAGGTGTCCAGGTGAGCAGATCAAACCCACTCTGACCCCTCAGGTGTCCAGGTGAGCAGATCAAACCCACTCTGACCCCTCAGGTGTCCAGGTGAGCAGATCAAACCCACTCCGACCCCTCAGGTGTCCAGGTGAGCAGATCAAACCCACTCTGACCCCTCAGGTGTCCAGGTGAGCAGATCAAACCCACTCCGACCCCTCAGGTGTCCAGGTGAGCAGATCAAACCCACTCCGACCCCTCAGGTGTCCAGGTGAGCAGATCAAACCCACTCTGACCCCTCAGGTGTCCAGGTGAGCAGATCAAACCCACTCTGACCCCTCAGGTGTCCAGGTGAGCAGATCAAACCCACTCTGACCCCTCAGGTGTCCAGGTGAGCAGATCAAACCCACTCTGACCCCTCAGGTGTCCAATTGTGAAAAATTGTAAAAAAAAACAAAACAAAATGAATAAATCAACTAAATGAATAAAAAGGATGAAAATAAACAAAATGAATAAAATAATAATAAAAAAAAGAACGAAAATGAACTAAAAGTCACCTAGAGCCAAATTAATTATAGAAACAATATAAATTACATTCCACTACTCGTCCAAAATCATCATATAATGTGCCTTTAATTCATGCAGATACTTGTGTCTCCTATGAAAAGTAGAAAACACTGATATTTTACTGAATAAAGTCGTAGAAATGCGACCGTTCTTTACTTTGAGTGTTGAATGGATCCAAAGCCTGTTCATGCAGAGAACAGTGGGTTCAAAGTTCACAGCGTGTGTTCGTGGGTTCAAATGTGAAACTGACGGAAACTGAAGCCAAACGTTTCCAGCTCAGTTTTCTTTTTTTTCTGGTGTTTTTTTCAGATTTTAGGCCTGATGGGGGCGCTAAATGTTTGCAGGAGGTACAACAGCAGATTAGTGTTCCAGTGAAATCTTCTGACCATTCAGGGGGAGGAGATGATGATGCTGCGTTTTACATTTGTCCCATGGGGGTGGAGCCGTCGCCCATGGCGGCGGCGGCGGCGTGGTGGGCGGCGGCCAACGACAGCGGAGTCCCGTCCGACGTCACCGTCACCTTCTCCTCCTCACGCCGCTTCAGACAGGCCGCCTTCGGGTTCAGGTTCCGTTCTGAAACACAGAAAGAGAAGGAGAGAAAACACAGACAATGAAGGCAAAGGGTCTGAGACATGTTGAACAGGTGGAGGTGGAGCCCCCTGGTGGAGGAAGTGGAGAAGTACAGGCAACGAAGCCAAACAAAGGAGGCACAGGGATGAAGAAAGAGTGAACAAAGGAGGTAAAAAGGATGAAAATAAACAACCAAATGATGAAAATAAACCAAAAAATTATGAAACTAAACAACAAAATGATGAAAATAAAAAACAAAATGATGAAAATAAAAAACAAAATGATGAAAATATAAACCAAAATGAACAAAATAATCAACAATTTGAACAAAATCATCTACAAAATGAGTAAAAATGATGAAAATAAAAAAGATGAAAATAAAAAACAAAATGATGAAAATAAAAAACAAAATGAACAAAATAATCAACAATTTGAACAAAATCATCTATAAAATGAGTAAAAATGATGAAAATAAAAAACAAAATCATGAAAAAAACCCCAAAATGAACTAAATAATCTACAAAATGAGTAGAAATTATTATGTTATTTATAGGTTACCATGATATGTTATTTACAGGTTATTTAGAGGTTATTATATTATATTATTTATAAGTTATTGTGTTATTATGTTATTTATAGGTTATGTTATTATGTCATTTAGGTGTTGTTAAGAAAATAGTCTACAAAATTAGTAAAAAATTAATGTTACTCATAGAATATTATGTTATTATGTCATTTATAGGTTATTATATTATGTTATTTATAAGATACTGTTTTCTTATGTAATTTATAAGTTATTATGTTACTTACAGGTTATGTTATTTTGTTATTATGTTATTTATAGGTTATTATATTATTTATAGAATAGTATGTTATTATGTTATTTATAGGTTATGTCATTATGCCATTTAGATATTTTTAACAAAATAATCTAGAAAATTAGTAAAAATTATTATGTTATGTATAGGTTATTATATTATTTATCGTTTATAATGCTATTATGTTATTATATTATTTATAAGTTCTTATGTCTTTATGCTTTTGGTCTGCCTGTATGTGGAACCTGAACTCAGATGTTTTTGAGGTCCTGGTCTAAAGGTTAAAGGTCACTGTCAGATGAAGGTGTGCCAGGCTCCGCCCATGGCGTAGCTCCGCCCACTCACCTCGGACCTGCTGCTCCAGGCTCAGGATGACGGCCACGGCCTGGTGCAGGATCAGTAACTTGGTCTGGGGTTTGTCGCTCTTCAGGTGCAGCTGGACCATCCTGCCCAGTTCCTTGAACGCCTCGTTGATGTCGCGCACGCGCAGACGCTCGCGGGCGTTGTTGGCCATCCTCCGCTCGCGCTCACGCTCCATCTTCTGCTCTGGTGACAGGTCCTCGTCGTCATTGTTGCTACGGTGACCAACCAAGAGGACGAAGAGGGGGAGGGGACAGAGGCGGGGACAGAGGCAGGAAGAGGACGGCTCAGTTTGGAGTTGAACGTGAACGAGGGTGGATCTAACGAGGGTGGATCCTACGAGGGTGGATCTAACGAGGGTGGATCTAACGAGGGTGGCTCTAACGAGGGTGGATCTAACGAGGGTGGATCCTACGAGGGTGGATCTAACGAGGGTGGCTCTAACGAGGGTGGCTCTAACGAGGGTTGATCCTACGAGGGTGGATCTAACGAGGGTTGATCCTACGAGGGTTGATCCTACGAGGGTGGATCTAACGAGGGTGGATCTAACGAGGGTGGCTCTAACGAGGGTTGATCCTACGAGGGTCAATCTAACGAGGGTTGATCTAATACTTAATTTAATATTATTTAAGGGGGCCAATCTAACGAGGGTCATTATAATCATCATCATCATCATCATCGTCATCATCATCATCATTATCATCATCATCATCATCGTCATCATCATCATCATCATCATCATCATCATCATCATCGTCATCATCACCACCACCTTTGGTGTACACTCTGTGGGTTTGGGATCCAAATGTTTCTGATTCCACTCGTCCTCACACTGTGTTTTCATGTGGGCGGAGTTGAGGCGGCCCGGCTCCGCCCCAGGACTGGGATTGGTTAGTTTCCCAGCCGTGGGTGCGAGGAGGCGGGGCTTGTTTGGGATAGTTGTGTGGGCTCTACTCTGTCGTGTGAGAAGCAGTTAAACCCAGGTTCAAGACTCTGGAGAGACGGAGGCGTCGGCCAAACGGCGGGCCACGCCCACGCCGCCACGAACACGGCGTTACCCAGAGTTCCTGGCGGAGGTTCACGGTTCACCACGTCTCTGATTATCAGTGATTGACAGATTGATTTCTTTAACTGCTTCTCATCACACTTGTTCACTTCATCAAAGTCCAGAGGCTGGTTCCCAGAAACAGGCCCGGACCAGAACCCGGTCCGGTTAAAGTTGGACCAGAACCGAACCAAGAACCTGACCCGGATCAGAACCCGGTCCGGTTAAAGTTGGACCAGAACCGAACCAAGAACCTGACCCGGATCAGAACCCGGTCCGGTTAAAGTTGGACCAGAACCGAACCAAGAACCTGACCCGGATCAGAACCCGGTCCGGTTAAAGTTGGACCAGAACCGAACCAAGAACCTGACCCGGATCAGAACCCGGTCCGGTTAAAGTTGGACCAGAACCGAACCAAGAACCCGACCAGAAAATGTTCCTTTAACTCTAATTTAAACGGTTTAACCTTAAAAACTAATACATCCCACAGTTCAGCCTCAGATCCAGACTTTCTGAGGTTCCTTCAGTTTTCTGTTGGATTACTGTTACACTTTCGCCTCCAAAATTAAACACAAAGTAATAGTTTTTTTCTGCATAAACAACTGGAGTTTATATACTTAGTTACCTTGTTTTATCTCAGACTAACTGGTTAATTAATCTAATTAACAATTAATGTACATTAAACGAATCTGAAGTAATCTAATCTAACCTAATCTAAACTAAACTAATCTAGTATAATGTAAACTAAACTAAACAAATCTAAACTAATTTAATCTAATCTAAGATAAACTAAAGTAACCTAAATTTAACTACTCTACTGTAATCTAATCTGATCTGATCTAAACTAAATTAATGTAATGTAATCTAAACTAAACTAATCTAGTATAACATAAACTAAACTAAATACAAACTAATCTAAACTAATGTAATCTATTCTAAACTAATGTAATCTAAACTAAACTAAAATAGTCTAATATAAACTAAACTAAACTAATATAAAGTAATCTAATCTAAAGTAAACTAATGTAATCTAAACTCATGTAAAGTAATTTAATCTAAACTAAACTAATATAAACTAAACTAAACCAATGTAATCTAAACTAATGTAATGTAATCTAACCTAATGTAATGAAAACTAATGTAATGTAATCTAACCTAATGTAATCTAATTTCATGTAATGAAAACTAATGTAATGTAATCTAACCTAATAGCTAACCCAGTTCAGGTTCTGGTTCTGGTCCTGGTTCTGCGGGTCGGGTCTCTGGGCCGGGCTGTGTTTTGGGACTGCTATGGGCCCAGCCCACCGGGGGGTCCGGCCCCCCTGTGGGTGGGTCCAGCCCTCCTGGGTGTTGATGGAAGTGAGCGTCTGCAGGTGGGCGGGGTTACCTAGATCTTGACCTCTCTAATGCTTTCAGCTCCTTCCCGTCCACGTCTTCGCTCTTCGGTTCCAGAGGCTTCGACTCCTGCAGGAGGTTCTCGTCTCCTTCGTCCTCAGATTTGATGTCGGAGCTGACGGAGGAGGTGCTCTGACCCTGGAGACCCCCGGACAGAGCTGCACAGACACAACACAGAACACAGTCAGAACCAGACACCGGGTCAGAACCAGATACTGGGTCAGAACCAGACCCTGGGTCAGAAACAGATACTGGGTCAGAAACAGATACTGGGTCAGAACCAGACACCGGGTCAGAACCAGATACCGGGTCAGAACCAGATACTGGGTCAGAACCAGACCCTGGGTCAGAACCAGACTCTGGGTCAGAAACAGATACTGGGTCAGAACCAGACCCTGGGTCAGAACCAGATACTGGGTCAGAAACAGATACTGGGTCAGAACCAGACACCGGGTCAGAACCAGATACCGGGTCAGAACCAGATACTGGGTCAGAACCAGACCCTGGGTCAGAACCAGATACTGGGTCAGAACCAGACACCGGGTCAGAACCAGACTCTGGGTCAGAACCAGATACTGGGTCAGAACCAGATACCGGGTCAGAACCAGACCCTGGGTCAGAACCAGATACTGGGTCAGAACCAGACCCTGGGTCAGAACCCCCTTTATAAATACAGTTGGATATCATAAGCTCAGTTAAACCTCTGTTTTAAACCATGAACAGACTCTTCTTCTGTTTTTAAATGTTTTGTACTTTCGTACATTCTGTATTAATGATAAACTGAATAGTGTGAAAATGCAGAAATTTCAGTTTTTTCAGCTTATTAAATTTTTTTGATAGTTACCTCTGCCAGGAAGTATTGTGATCACTTTGTTTTGTGTGTTTGTGAGTGTGTTTGTTTGTTAGTAAGATAACTCAAAAAGTTATGGATGGATTTTCATGAAATTTTCAGGAAATGTTGATACTGGCACAAGGAAGAAATGCTTACATTTTGGTGGTGATCAGGGGGGCGGGGGGGCAGATGTGTCTTGGCGGAGGTCTGCGCTCTTCGGGTGCTTTTCTTGTTTGTAAATGTAAATATTTTATTTTTATAACACAAAAACAAAGACAAAACGGTGTATTTGTCATTATTTATAGTTTATTCTGTAATATTTTCCTGGTTTAATCCACTTTATTTCATTTGTTATTTTTTGCTGTTTTTAATTCTACAGCTTTTTCTGTTTTTTTATTCTTTTCTCTTGGTTTTCTTTCTTCTTCTGAACAGCACTGTGGTTGTTTTAAAGTGCTTTATAAATACAGTTGGATTGAATATTATAACCTGACCATAAACAGACTCTTGTGTTATTTTTTTTGTACTTTCTCATCTCATACCGTGGCGGTGGTTCTACTCCTTCCACTCATCGGTGACTTTCCTAAACTGGCTATAATTCGGTGTTTTTCTTTTCTTTTCCCCCTCGTCGGTCTGAAAACACTGCCTCCTTTATGTCACGTCTGTACCCATCCACGCTGGGTCGCTGCCAACTTCTCGACACAAAACGTCGCCGCTCCGTTCCCACGCACACACTGAACCGGCGGCCATTTTGGATGTTTGCTGCCTGACTGGAGGCATTTTGTGCAGCTTTGACTGACGGCCGGAGTGGGTTCATGTGGAAAAAAAGCTGGAATCCACCTGAAACTGAGGAAGCGCCTTCAGACTAAACACACAAAAGTGATGAAGCTGAAGACGACGTCTTCCCTCCGCTGTGACAGGTCTGAAAGCGCAGAACACGCACAGAAGCGCACTAATGTCAGTGTTTTCCATACGCTTTACTTTGAACTTTTTATTTATTTTTTTTATATTTCATCGACTTCAACCACCAACAAAAATACCAAATAATAACTGTCATATTTTAACCCTTTAAATGCCGTGTTTGTGACGTAAACAAACCATAGTTTGTCCATTTTTCTATTCATTTTTGTTCATTTTCATTTATTATTTCATCATATAAACCTGGTGTGTCCGTCCACTGTCGCTGCTGTGTTTGCTCTTTAAGGGTTCATCCTCCACAGGTGGTTTTGAACAAACACAAAAAATAAAAGGCGATGTTTTTTTTTACAGTGTGAAGTCATTGTCATCTGAAGCCCCGCCCCCTCCCTGAGCAGCAGCAGGAAGTGTGGGCGTCGTTGCAGGTTTGACGCCCAGTGGACGAACTGCACCGACAGCAGACGCCTGTTCAGCCTGTAAGACTCAGCTCAGGGAATACTCAGTGGGGGTTCTAAGAGGACTCTGGTGGGTCTAAGAGGACTCTGGTGGTTCTGTGTGGGCTCTGGTGGTTCTATGTGGACTCTGGTGGTTCTGTGTGGGCTCTGGTGGTTCTATGTGGACTCTGGTGGTTCTGTGTGGGCTCTGGTGGTTCTATGTGGACTCTGGTGGTTCTGTGTGGGCTCTGGTGGTTCTACGTGAACTCTGGTGGTTCTATGTGGTCTGGACTCTGGTGGTTCTATGTGGACTCTGGTGGTTCTAAGATGACTCTGGTGGTTCTATGTGTACTCTGGTGGTTCTATGTGGACTCTGGTGGTTCTATGTGGTCTGGACTCTGGTGGTTCTATGTGGACTCTGGTGGTTCTAAGAGGACTCTGTTGGTTCTATGTGGACTCTGGTGGTTCTATGTGGTCTGGACTCTGGTGGTTCTATGTGGACTCTGGTGGTTCTAAGAGGACTCTGGTGGTTCTATGTGGACTCTGGTGGTTCTATGTGGTCTGGACTCTGGTGGTTCTATGTGGACTCTGGTGGTTCTATGTGGTCTGGACTCTGGTGGTTCTATGTGGACTCTGGTGGTTCTAAGATGACTCTGGTGGTTCTATGTGGTCTGGACTCTGGTGGTTCTATGTGGACTCTGGTGGTTCTAAGAGGACTCTGTTGGTTCTATGTGGACTCTGGTGGTTCTATGTGGTCTGGACTCTGGTGGTTCTATGTGGACTCTGGTGGTTCTAAGATGACTCTGGTGGTTCTGTGTGGACTCTGGTGGTTCTAAGAGGACTCTGGTGGTTCTGTGTGGACTCTGGTGGTTCTATGTGGAACATTCACATCCAGTACTCAGACAACCAGCACAGGCGTCCCCCAGGGCTGTGTGCTCTCCCCACTGCTCTTCTCCCTCTACACTAACGACTGCACCTCAGCTGATCCATCTGTCCAACTCAAACTGAAGTTCGCAGACGACACATACAGACAGGAGGTGGACCAGCTGGTCCTCTGGTGTGGTCAGAACAACCTGGAGCTCAACACGCTCTAAACAGTGGAGATGACTTCAGGAGTACCCCCCCTAAACTGGACCCTATCTCAATCCACGATAACATGGTGACTACTGTGGAAACCTTCAGGTTCTTGGGATCCACCACCTCCCAGGATCTGAAGTGGACTTCCAACATAGTCACTATCACCAACAAAGTCCAGCAGAGGATGGATTTCCTGTGTCAGCTCAGGAAGTTGAACCTGCCCCAGGACCTGCTGATCCAGTTCTACACCGCAGTAATCCAGTCTGTTCTGTGCACGTCCATCACCGTCTGGTTTGGATCAGCCACCAAACAGGACAGGAACAGACTGGAACGGACTATCAGGACTGCACAGAAGACCACTGGTGCTGATCTGCCCACCATCCAGGACTTATACACATCCAGAACCAGGAAACAGGCTGGAAACATGTCTGCAGACCCCCCCACCCCCCCCACCCTGAACACAACCTGTTTGAATGTCTTCCCTCCAGTAGGCGATTCACAACACTGTACGCCAAAACAACCAGACACAAGAACAGTGTTTTCCCCCAGGCCCTGACCATAAAAACTGTGTTTGGACAACAATTAAATAAATAAATAAATAAACACACACTACCGGTCAAACGTTTCAGAACACCCCAATGTTTCCAGTTTGTATTGAAACTGAAGCAGTTCCAGTCTGTTGTCCTGTCAGTCTCCTCTCCTCCTCCTCTATGACCTCCTCTCTTCCTCCTCCTCTCTCTTCTCTCTTCTTTCAGCTGTTGTCCTGTCAGTCTCCTCTCCTCCTCCTCTATGACCTCCTCTCTTCCTCCTCCTCTCTCTTCTCTCTTCTTTCAGCTGTTGTCCTGTCAGTCTCCTCTCCTCCTCCTCTATGACCTCCTCTCTTCCTCCTCCTCTCTCTTCTCTCTTCTTTCAGCTGTTGTCCTGTCAGTCTCCTCTCCTCCTCCTCTATGACCTCCTCTCTTCCTCCTCCTCTCTCTTCTCTCTTCTTTCAGCTGTTGTCCTGTCAGTCTCCTCTCCTCCTCCTCTATGACCTCCTCTCTTCCTCCTCCTCTCTCTTCTCTCTTCTTTCAGCTGTTGTCCTGTCAGTCTCCTCTCCTCCTCCTCTATGACCTCCTCTCTTCCTCCTCCTCTCTCTTCTCTCTTCTTTCAGCTGTTGTCCTGTCAGTCTCCTCTCCTCCTCCTCTATGACCTCCTCTCTTCCTCCTCCTCTCTCTTCTCTCTTCTTTCAGCTGTTGTCCTGTCAGTCTCCTCTCCTCCTCCTCTATGACCTCCTCTCTTCCCTCCTCCTCTCTCTTCTCTCTTCTCTCAGCTGTTGTCCTGTCAGTCTCCTCTCCTCCTCCTCTATGACCTCCTCTCTTCCTCCTCCTCTCTCTTCTCTCTTCTTTCAGCTGTTGTCCTGTCAGTCTCCTCTCCTCCTCCTCTATGACCTCCTCTCTTCCTCCTCCTCTCTCTTCTCTCTTCTCTCAGCTGTTGTTCTGTCAGTCTCCTCTCACTCCAGCTGTTTTCTGTCCTAAACTCTTCTTCTTCTTCTGTTGTGTCTGTGCTTCTTCCAGACCTCTTCTGTCTACATTTCCAGTCCAGTTTCAGTGCCTTTGGATGCTGAAGGAAACTGGACTTCCTGACACCTGGACTTTCTAGAACATTTCTCTGGAGGACACACCTACAGTTTTCCCTCTTCTGATGCTCTGTCTCTCTTCTCTGGTTCATTCCTTTTCCTCTTTTCCATTTTTACAGTACCACACTCCTTTCTTCAGTCCAGTCCTGTTCCAGTCCTGCTCCATGGGTCTGGTACCACAGTGTGTTCTACACTCCTGTTCTGCAGACACAGGGGGTGGAAGGAGTTCACAAACGTGGAACACCTGCAGGAACTGAACCACCAACTTTCCAGACTTGATCAACCTCCACTGCTGCAGAACTGCTTTACGTTATTAACCCATTACTTGTTCACCTTTTTGTATAATTCTGAAATGTACACTGGTTTTTCAGTTTTGTTTAACCTTACCTTTCTTTTTTTTTTTTACCTCTGTCCGTTCACTCTGACCTTTGGACCATTTACAGCTGTTCACTGGACTGGAACTGCTGGAATTTACAGACAAAACTGGAAAAATTGGGGTGTTCTAAAACTTTTGACTGGTAGTGTGTGCTATTATGTTATTTATAGGTTATTATGTTATTTGTGGACATTTCCACTCACAGTATAAAAACTCCAGTTTACACTCTGTCCATATTCCATTGTAAATCCACTGTAAATCTAAACCCAGTGTTGTCTCGGTCTCTACTGGACTGTTTGTCTCTATTGTGTCCAGGTCCACATGTTGTTCTGGGTTCCTGTTGGAACTGGATGTTGTGAGCGATGTAAAAACTGAAGCCAAACTCCTTGTATGTGTTCACATACTTGGCCCATAAGGCTGGTTCTGATTCTGGTTCTATGTGGACTGGACTCTGGTGGTTCTATGTGGACTCTGGTCTTACCGCGGTAGGGGTCGGACTGGTTCAGGTCCGGTGATGTGGCCGACTGGACCGGGAGCTGAGGAACCGACACCTGACCCGCCATCGAGTGTCCACTGCGAAGCCCGCCCACACCGCCGCTGTCCTCTCTGTGGGAGCCCACCTGTAAACAAACAAACAAATAAACAAACAAACAGACAAATAAACAAACAAACAGACAGAGCAGGTCAGTGTGAGGAAGCAGCTGCTCAGTTTCAGTCAAAATGAAACAAACATGTCACGTCTTTAGTTTCAGTTTCATCAACTCCATGGGTTTGACTGGAGAATCAATGTTGTCGGTGTTTCCACAGTAACTTCAGAGCCTCTGAACGTCCAAATATGGTCATATCTGAAGACCGAGATGAAGAACTGTATTTTACACCAATTATTGAAATGGATTGATAGGATTAGTGGATCAGAACTTTTAGATGCTTTTGGTTTCAAGTGGTTGTTTGGGTCTTTGAGGGTTCAGATCTGTTCATTTCTCTCTTCTCTTTTCTAGTTTTCTCTTCTCTTTTCTAGTTTTCTCTTCTCTTTTCTAGTACTTCTGTTTCCTTTTATATTTGTGCTGCTGTAGTTCCATGTGCGTCCTGTTGGGGACACCCTCTGTCTGTACAACCCCCTGTAGAAGCCTCTCCATCTGCTGCCTGTTTTCCCAGTGTACCCAGAGTTCCCAGTGTACCCGGAGTTCCCAGTGTACCCAGAGCTCCCAGTGTACCCAGAGTTCCCAGTGTTCCCAGAGTTCCCAGTGTTCCCAGAGTTCCCAGAGCTCCCAGTGTTCCCAGTCCAGGTCCACATGTGCATGTCTAACATGCATATTTACATTTCTTTTTACGTGGTCGTGTCTTCATGTGTGTTGTCGGGGAAACGTGGGTGTGTTCACATGTGTGTGGCAGCATCCATCTGTCACACACACAGACACACACTCACACACACACACACACACACACACCAACACACACCAAAGCACAACAACTGACAATTATCTTAATGCCCATATGTTTAATTGTGGGATTTCTAATTCCCAGAATGCCGAGCAGCTTCCAGCAGAGACACACTGTGTGTGTGTGTCTGTGTGTGTGTGTGTGTGTGTATGTGTGTGTGTTTTGTGCGATGCTTCCTGTGTTTTTCTTTCTTTCTGTTTCTCCTTACATTCTGGTTTGAAACTGAAGCACTGATGCAGATTCAACACATTCAACTGATTCAACACATTCAACTGATTCAACACATTCAGCTGATTCAACACATTCAGCTGATTCAACTCATTCAACTGATTCAACACATTCAACTAATTCAACTGATTCAAGTGATTCAACACATTCAACTGATTCAACTCATTCAACTGATTCAACACATTCAACTGATTCAACACCTTCAACTGATTCAACACATTCAAATAATTCAACTGATTCAAGTGATTCAACACATTCAAGTGATTCAACACATTCAACTGATTCAACACATTCAACTGATTCAACACATTCAGCTGATTCAACACATTCAACTGATTCAACACCTTCAACTGATTCAACACATTCAAATAATTCAACTGATTCAACACATTCAAGTGATTCAACACATTCAAGTGATTCAACACATTCAACTGATTCAACACATTCAGCTGATTCAACACATTCAGCTGATTCAACACATTCAACTGATTCAACACCTTCAACTGATTCAACACATTCAAATAATTCAACTGATTCAAGTGATTCAACACATTCAAGTGATTCAACACATTCAACTGATTCAACACATTCAGCTGATTCAACACATTCAACTGATTCAACACCTTCAACTGATTCAACACATTCAAATAATTCAACTGATTCAAGTGATTCAACACATTCAAGTGATTCAACACATTCAACTGATTCAACACATTCAGCTGATTCAACACATTCAGCTGATTCAACACATTCAGCTGATTCAACAGTGACACATCTGATGTGACCACATCAACATTCACGTCCGCCTTCACACATTCACTCACAGTTGAAAATTCAGCCCAAAATCGACTGTTTTCACCTTGAAAACACTTTTCACAACTG
Source organism: Sphaeramia orbicularis (assembly GCF_902148855.1). Taxonomy (NCBI): domain Eukaryota; kingdom Metazoa; phylum Chordata; class Actinopteri; order Kurtiformes; family Apogonidae; genus Sphaeramia; species Sphaeramia orbicularis. The sequence goes on along the minus strand of NW_021941595.1, from coordinate 258,546 downwards.
GGACGTGGTGCATTCAGGTCACCTCAGAAATCAGATTACTGATGTCTTATGATGAGTTCAAATACATCTAAAAAAAAACTGGAGCTGTCAACTTTACAGATGTTTTAGTCCTGTCTCTGTCATATTTTTTTTTAATATTTAGAAGTGCATTTTAAGTGGATTTTAACCCTTTTTTTTTTTTTTTTTTTTTTACACATATTTTGTCTGACATGTAATTGATTGTAAATTTTTGTGTTGCTACACTTGTCTGTGTTTAAGTATTACATTTTTATTTTATTTTTAATTACATTGTTTACATTGTTACCTTTTAGGGTGAATATTTAACGTGTCCAGTTACTGCAGATGAAAAATACACATTATTCTAATTCTGCATTTACGGCAACGTCCCAGTTAAATAAACCAATAAAAAATAAAATAAAAAAAGGCAAAACAGAGAAGTGCATCTTTTACAGCTGTCATCACTGACTGTGAAAATGACCTTTAACCCCAAACACATAAATCAACACGAGCAGAAACAACCCCCTGGTTTGAACGTTTCAACATTAAAATGAAAAAAACATTTAAGACGATAAAAGACAGAACTGGTCCCAAAGTTCACGATTTCACCGACTGTTCAACGGAAGAATGTACGAACAAAGTTACACGACAATGACGACAAACTACATAAATAAGGCATAAATAATGTGAAGTTAATCCATTTTAAAGCAACTTGTTTTTCATAAAAGAAACCAGGTACTTAAAATATAAGAGTTTTATTTGATGGTTATTAAAGGTTTTAGTCATTTATCTGCATCATGTCAAATATTTTTATTGTTTTTCTTGCTGTATTCAACAGCAAAATGAGTATTCAACAATGTTATTTATTTATTTATTTTTAAATATGAACTAGATTCAAATTAATCTTAAAATTCTAAATTTTAAAGGTTGAATACTTAGCTGCAGTGAGAAAAATTAGTTTTAGCTCAAAATAATACGTTAATATTTCAGTTTCATAAATTTTCAAATTCTTTTTCACCAATAGATCAAAAATAATCAGCTCTTTGGAACTGATGAATAACTTAAGTTGTATTTCATTCTCCAAGTTAAAAAAAAGTTGTTAATCACAAAATTTTGGTAATTTTTTCAATGGATTTTAATTAAACAAATAAAGCGGTGCGTCATCAGTCAATGGCTTTAGTCACATATCAAGTAACAAAAAAAAAAACCTGAACGCCTTTGGTTTTAACTTCATAAATGTGACGTTTTTCTTCCATTTCAAGTCATATTTGAGGTTCATAATTTATGCAAATCAGTGGAATTTTTGACAAATGATTTTGAGCAGATTAATGTCTAATGAAAATAAATGGTTTTGGTTCGATCTTCATCCACTGACTTGATTAAACCAGTGGATAATCAATTAACAGATTCTGTCATTTGTCATGTTGACGGTAATTGGTTCTAAAATTATTTTAATTATTAAAGTATTAGTTTCTTGTTACATGTGACGAAACTGAAGTAGAAAAAATAGAAAAAGTAGAAAAAAAAAATCTATACCTCAGATTCAAAATCTTGGGCTGAGAGAAAATGTCAAAGGTGTTTAATGACATTTGAAACCAGGAGAATGAATGAAGGAATGGTCAGAATAACCAGAGAATAAAGGAAATAATTAAAGTAAACAAGTATCAGGTTTAATAAGTGATGGAGGATTTTCATGAGTTTGTGCAACTTATGGTTTGTTTCTTGTCATGTGATGAAAACTGGAGGATGGTTCAGTAAGAAAGGCGTTTTAAACACAAAAGGAGGAGGAGGACGAAGTCCGAGCATGTGTTCAGTGGAAGTTTCCAGACAAACAGCGTCTTAAACGTAAGCATCTGTTAAAGGAGTGTAGATAAAGGAGTGTAGGTTAAAGGAGTGTAGGTTAAAGGAGTACAGGTTAAAGGAGTGTAGGTTAAAGGAGTGCAGGTTAAAGGAGTGTAGGTTAAAGGAGTGCAGGTTAAAGGAGTGTAGGTTAAAGGAGTGTAAGTTAAAGGAGTGCAGGTTAAAGGAGTGCAGGTTAAAGGAGTGTAGGTTAAAGGAGTACAGGTTAAAGGAGTGCAGGTTAAAGGAGTGCAGGTTAAAGGAGTGTAGGTTAAAGGAGTGTAGGTTAAAGGAGTGTAGGTTAAAGGAGTGCAGGTTAAAGGAGTGTAGGTTAAAGGAGTGTAGATAAAGGAGTGTAGGTTAAAGGAGTGTAGGTTAAAGGAGTACAGGTTAAAGGAGTGCAGGTTAAAGGAGTACAGGTTAAAGGAGTGCAGGTTAAAGGAGTGTAGGTTAAAGGAGTGCAGGTTAAAGGAGTGTAGGTTAAAGGAGTGCAGGTTAAAGGAGTGTAGGTTAAAGGAGTGTAGATAAAGGAGTGTAGGTTAAAGGAGTGTAGGTTAAAGGAGTGCAGGTTAAAGGAGTGCAGGTTAAAGGAGTACAGGTTAAAGGAGTGAAGGTTAAAGGAGTGTAGGTTAAAGGAGTGTAGGTTAAAGGAGTGCAGGTTAAAGGAGTGAAGATTAAAGGAGTGAAGGTTAAAGGAGTGTAGGTTAAAGGAGTGAAGGTTAAAGGAGGGTAGGTTAAAGGACTACAGGTTAAAGGAGTGTAGGTTAAAGGAGTGCAGGTTAAAGGAGTGTAGGTTAAAGGAGTGTAGGTTAAAGGAGTGCAGGTTAAAGGAGTGTAGGTTAAAGGAGTGTAGGTTAAAGGAGGGTAGGTTAAAGGAGTGCAGGTTAAAGGAGTGTAGGTTAAAGGAGTGCAGGTTAAAGGAGTGTAGGTTAAAGGAGTGCAGGTTAAAGGAGTGTAGGTTAAAGGAGTGTAGGTTAAAGGAGGGTAGGTTAAAGGAGTGCAGGTTAAAGGAGTGTAGGTTAAAGGAGTGTAGGTTAAAGGAGGGTAGGTTAAAGGAGTGCAGGTTAAAGGTGTTAGAGGTTAAAGGAGTACAGGTTAAAGGAGTGCAGGTTAAAGGAGTGCAGGTTAAAGGAGTGCAGGTTAAAGGAGTGTAGGTTAAAGGAGGGTAGGTTAAAGGAGTGCAGGTTAAAGGTGTTAGAGGTTAAAGGAGTGCAGGTTAAAGGAGTGCAGGTTAAAGGAGTGCAGGTTAAAGGAGTGCAGGTTAAAGGAGTGTAGGTTAAAGGAGTGTAGGTTAAAGGAGTGCAGGTTAAAGGAGTGTAAGTTAAAGGAGTGCAGGTTAAAGGAGTGCAGGTTAAAGGAGTGCAGGTTAAAGGAGTGTAGGTTAAAGGAGTGTAGGTTAAAGGAGTGCAGGTTAAAGGAGTGCAGGTTAAAGGAGTGCAGGTTAAAGGAGTGCAGGTTAAAGGAGTGTAGGTTAAAGGAGTGCAGGTTAAAGGTGTTAGAGGTTAAAGGAGTGCAGGTTAAAGGAGTGCAGGTTAAAGGAGTGCAGGTTAAAGGAGTGCAGGTTAAAGGAGTGTAGGTTAAAGGAGGGTAGGTTAAAGGAGTGCAGGTTAAAGGAGTGTAGGTTAAAGGAGTGTAGGTTAAAGGAGTGCAGGTTAAAGGAGTGTAAGTTAAAGGAGTGCAGGTTAAAGGAGTGCAGGTTAAAGGAGTGCAGGTTAAAGGAGTGCAGGTTAAAGGAGTGCAGGTTAAAGGAGTGTAGGTTAAAGGAGTACAGGTTAAAGGAGTGCAGGTTAAAGGTGTCCAGGTTAAAGGTGTTTGAGGTTAAAGGTGCGTCAGAGCAGTGAATAAACAGGTGAATTAATGATGGCAGTGGCAGGTTCCCATCAGTGTTGGACTCATTTATTTATGTGTGTGGGCGCTGTTCTCCATCTGTGATGAAGTAAATTAAGGAAGAGAAAAGGAAGGAAGGCTGTTGAAATATAAAAGGACTCCATTAAAAATGTACACAGCCCTCGCTCACTCTTTCTTTCTCTTTCTCTCTCTCTCTCTCCTCTGTGCTGCCATCTTACATTTGGGAGCGAAGGAGACGATGAAAGGAGTAAAAGGATGAGAGGGAGGATGGATGGATGGATGGATGGGGTGGAGGCGGGGCTTGGTGACCTCACCATCAGTTGTTTCTAAACCATTTTATTGACACTTGTTTGTTTTTTTTTTTTACTAAACTCACTTCGTTCCTCTAATAAAGTTGAAAACAGACGCTGTTTTAGATTTTTTCATCATTTTACAGGTTTTTATCTGCACTATTAGAGCTGATGAAGGTCATGTGATGCAGCGTCCAAAGCTCACAACCATTAGAAAAAAAAAAAAAAACTGGAGTAAAACAGCGCCTTATTTAGTTTTAAACTGTCGCCTACAATTCAGCTCAGGGACGATTTGGTCCGTGGTGTGTTCAAGGACACTGTGACGTCTGAGCTCCAGCGTTGACAAATCAAACACGACAAACACAAGGATGTTGTAAAAAGAAAAAAAAAGAAGAATGAATTCTTTTCCTGCCTTTAAAAGTTTCTGTGGAGCCGCCAGCTATCCAAACTCAGATGTCAGACTGTCCTTGAACACACCGCAGAACAGAAAAGACCTTTTCCACGTGACAAATGACAAAACTCAAACTGCTGTGAGGACTCACATTGTTGGGGCGTTCAAGGACCCTCCGACATTGGACGACTGGTTGATAGACAGACACAGAAAATCCAGTTCCCATGATGCTTTGCACTTTCTGGTTTTCTGACCTCACACACATGTAGCTACGACGACGTATTAGGCCACATCGGAAAAATAAAAACACTGGTCACTACAAGAATAAAGACACAATATTTAGAGAATAAAGTCACAGTTTAAAAAAACCCTCATAATTTAATGAAAATGTCGTACTTTTACGAGATTAAATTCACAATATTTTGAAAATAAATTAGCAATAGTGTGTTGAAAAGTCATCATTTAGAAACTGTCAGTTCCTCCTCCACTAAAGAGGAAATTTGCTCCAAATCTGTTCGGTTCTTACGACAAAACAGACCCAAATGTGTGCGCAAGGTCTTCAAAGTCCTTCGACTTATGCTAATGTGTTGATGGTGGGTGGGGCTAATAGTCTCAGTATTTGGTGGGTGGGGCTAATAGGTTCAGTATTTGGTGGGTGGGGCTAATAGTCTCAGTATTTGGTGGGTGGGGCTAATAGTCTCAGTATTTGGCCTTTGTGCGTAAACTCCAAATGAAAGTAGAACCTCACAGAATGTTTCAAGTTCTGCATTATGCGAGATATATGTGGGGACAACTTTATTTTAGTAAATTATGATATTATTTCCTCCTGTTTTTAAATTATGACACTCTCATAATATTATGACTTTATTCTCATAAAATTACAGGTTTTATCTCCATATTTTATGACTTCATTCTCGTAGTGACAGTGTTTTTATTTTTCCGACCTGGCCTAATACGCTGTTGTCGAAAAATGACTGAACTCAATGAGGTTTTACAGTTTGAACTGAAGACACAATAAAAGTGAAAACACTGAATAATAAAAGTGTGAACAGCTCTTTCTGTTTGTAGAAACTTTACGTCTGTATCATATAAAACATTTTACTGAAGGAAAATAAAGAAGGAATCCACAAAGAGGCAGAAAGAAAGGAGTCCATGCTGAGGAACTGTGTGTGTGTGTGTGTGTGTGTGTGTGTGTGTGTGTGTGTGTGTGTGTGTATGTGTGTGCATCTGTGTGTGTCTGTGTGTGCTGATTAATCAGATAGAAGTAGTCGAGTATTTTCTTCTTTTCTGGTCCTGCTCGTCGCTGTCGTCCTCATAACCAGTGTCAGAATCTGTCTGAGCTGCAGTGAAAACTAAAATAAACTGTGTCATTTCTCCAACTCTGGAATATTTCAGCCTGCGTTCGTCCCATTCTGGCAATTTCCCTTTGTCTTATTTGATTATCGTCGCAGCGCAAAGAACACACACACATGAAAGAGTGTGTGAGGGATCAGAACAGGAGGATTTAAGAGTGAGTGTCCACCAGGGGGCAGTAGAGGAAAAGGAAAGGACAGAACAGCACCAACACCAAACCTTTCATGTATGAATTAGGGAAAAAAAGATCTGTATTTGTTTTAGATTGGTTTTATTTCTCTAAATTAGGCTAAAGTTGAGATGCATTTGGAAAATTTTTTTTTTTTAAATATGGTTTTATTCAGGAGATATTTAACCTTTGGAAAAAAATGCATTGGTGGGTCTCAGGAGGATATGTATATATATACATATACATATGTGTGTGTGTGTGTGTGTGTGTGTATATATATGTATATATATATATATATATATATATATACATATACATATATATATATATATATATATATATATATATATATATATATATATATATATATATATATATATATATATATATATATATATATATGTATACTAGGCCTGTAACGGTCCACATACCGAACCGAACGGTTTCAGTCCACGCCTGTACTGTACGTATACAGCTGTACTGAAACGGAACAGTATGAGAAAAAGAAAAAGGAACGAAGGACGTCGTTGGATGTGGAACTTTAAATCCACACAAGTTTCACACAGACATACTGAAGGAGCGCACATTGACCTGAAATATGAAATAACAGCTGTTATAAGGTTAAAAAAAAACAAAAAAAACAAATATGACGTGAACCTGGAAGGAACAGACTGCAGACCCTCCAGGATCAGTCCAGTCCAGTTTGGATCAGTTCAGGTTCAGGTGAAAGACGAAGACGAGGAGAAAGACAACGAAAAGATGAACAGTGTTTACCACCAATGAACTACAGTAGTTCTAAAACACTAACACTAACTCTGTCTGTCACACACACACACACACACACACACACACACACACACACACTACATTTAGTAATATTTTATTTATTTTATTTTCTATTTGATTTCGAGCAGCAGAATTATATTATTCCTGTTTTTTCTATATTCTATTGTCTCCAATAATTGGAGGAAAAATGTTCAAAACTTCATAAAAGCATTAAAGACATTTGGAGGGGTTTTCTTTCTTCCTGTACCGAACTGAAAAAAACACAAACCGTGGCTTTGAAAACTGAAAATGTACCGAACTGAAAATTTGGTGTACCGTTACAGGCCTAATAAATACATAGATATATATACACACACACACACACACACATACATATACATATATATATATATATATATATATATATATATATATATATATATATATATATATATATCTATATGTATATATATATATATATTACAATGAAGTCAGTGTTGGTTGCAGACACTTGGTTTATGTTCAGTTAATGATAGATTTGACTGAAAAAGTCCCTTTTTCTTCCGTTTTCTCTGCTTTAATATAATAACCTTTAAATTAACTCTGAATTTTAATAAACATCTACATGAACAGTGAATGAAATACAGAAAAATACAGGATTTACACTGAAAAATGCTAAATACAGAGGATACTATTAGACTACATGGAGCTAAATGACTTAATAAAGGTTAAAACAGACGACGTTCCTTTGGGAACACTGTGCTTCCTCAGTGATGGTTCAGATCTGATGGAAAACACTGGATGTTCAGTAAAAACCTGCTGCAAAAATGGAACGGACGTAAAAATCTGAACATTTAACAAACTGGACAGAGAGTGGACTGTGGAGGAGACGGCTGAAAGAAAGCACCTGCTGCTGCCACGGCAACGGAGAGAGAGAGAGAGAGAGAGAGAGAGAGAGAGAGAGAGAGAGAGAGAGAGAGAGAGAGAGAGAGAAAAACACACACACACACTGGCCTCAGTGTTGACGCTGGAGGAAAAGTGCAGCAACTTTTTCCAGAACTGTGAAGCATATATGAAGGACAGAGTGAAAAAGTTAAAGTGGAAAAAAAAAACAAAACTGAAGAAACGAATAAAGAACCAGATTTAAGTGGAAATGAAAGAGTTAAAGTCCACCTGTACTGGTTTAGTTTAGTCCACCTGTACTGGTTTAGTTTAGTCCACCTGTACTGGTTTAGTTTAGTCCACCTGTACTGGTTCAGTTTAGTCCACCTGTACTGGTTTAGTTTAGTCCACCTGTACTGGTTCAGTTTAGTCCACCTGTACTGGTTCAGTTTAGTCCACCTGTACTGGTTTAGTTTAGTCCACCTGTACTGGTTCAGTTTAGTCCACCTGTACTGGTTTAGTTTAGTCCACCTGTACTGGTTTAGTATAGTCCACCTGTACTGGTTTAGTTTCGTCCACCTGTACTGGTTTAGTTTAGTCCACCTGTACTGGTTTAGTTTAGTCCACCTGTACTGGTTCAGTTTAGTCCACCTGTACTGGTTTAGTATAGTCCACCTGTACTGGTTTAGTATAGTCCACCTGTACTGGTTCAGTTTAGTCCACCTGTACTGGTTTAGTTTAGTCCACCTGTACTGGGTTATTAAAGTCCTGCCAGGCGGATGTGTGAACCTCTGCTTCCCACAACACAAAATTCGGTAAAATACTGTTTCTGTGAACGACGGAAACAAACGTGGGAAAAAACACTGTTTTCACTGGTGATGTAAAAACATCAACATGTGTTAATGCCAAAGTTCTGGAGGCGGGGTCGGGTCTAAAAAGTCGTAAAAGTCGCAGAAAATCCTTCAACAGCAGAAAAAACATGGTGTAAAAGTGGTGTTTGAGGCGAATTCAACTGATAAAGAACAGACAGAGGAAGGACTGACGTCATCCTGTGTGGAGTTTGGAGGGTTTGTTTGTTTTTTTTTTCCTGTTTTCGTTTTTCGCTTTTTTTCATCCTCCTCGTTTCGTTCACTCTCTGGTATTTTCTGTTTTCTTTCATCTCCTTCTTTTCTTTCTTTTCTACATTTTTTCCATTTAATCGTTCACTGATTCAGCTGTGACTCCTCTCTTTTTCCCCCTCATGTGTTTTTTTTTCTGTCACTTCGTAGCTTTGTCTCCTCACATACCCCAGACCCCCCACCCCCTCCTCCCCCCTTGCCCCCCCCCCACAGCTGTATGTCGTTTGGCGTGTTCTGCACAAACGCCTGCCTGCCTTCCTGCTGAGGTCATCACTCTGGGAAAACAGGTGGCAGACCGATGTGGGAGAAAACTGCCGTGTACGTAGACAACCAGCGCAGTGAACGCACCACGGCACGCACACATGAACATATGAACACATGAACTCACACACACACACACACACGCACACACACACACACACACGAACACACCGGCAGAACACGTGTGGATCCGTCTACGTTTTGGATGGATCATGGAAAAAGCTCCAAATGCCAACGCTTTTCAAAGCAAACGCCGCAGAAAGAAGCAGAAAATAGAGTGGAATAAATAAAACCAAGATGGAGGAAAGTGTAGAGGAGTGGACTTTAACCTGTTACTGTCCAGTCAGAAACCAACAAACGGGATGAACCTGTGAAACACGTCTAAGGCTGCGTTCAAACCAAGGTTCGAATAGTTTTGGATTTTTCATTCTAGTTCAGTTTTATTTAGTTTTGACTTTTTTTCTCTAATTCAGTTCGTTTTAATTTGTTTTTAGAGCAGGTTTGATAGTTTTTATTAGTTTTCATTTTTTTCTAAATGCTTAGTTTTAGTCTTAGTTTAGTTTTAGTATTAATTTTAGTTCAGTGGTCTCTTTTCTCTTCTTCTCTGTGCTCCTATTCAAATCAATCCCAGACAGGACTCTGCTGCTTTAGTCTCCATGTTTCCAGGTAGAGTGGGGACCAGAAGACGACTGGAAACCACAAGTGACGGACCAAAAAGAAAACTGAGTGAAATAAATCCATTTCGTATCAATCCGACATTGACAAGATGAAAATCAAGGGAATTTTATCCATAATTTTTATCCGTTTTAGTTAGTTTTGTAAACACACAATACAGTTTCAGTAAGTTATGGTTCTTTTAATTATAGTTTTTATTTATTTCAGTTAATGAAAATGTTTTTCCAATTCTAGTTTTTGTCATTTCGTTAGTTTTCGTTAACAATAATAACCTTGGTTTAAACTGCAGGTAAATGTGGTTCAAACCTGATTTTTGTGTCCATATGTAGCCTGTATCTGATCTGTTTAACCCAGGGCTGTCAAACTCATTTTAGTTCAGTTCCACATTCAGCCTAATATGATCTAAAGTGGGCCGGACCAGTAAAAAAATATAAATAATAGGATAAGAACTGATAAATGACGATAACTCCAAAGTTTTTTCTGTTTTTGAGTGAAAAAAGTCATGAAAATGTTTACATCTACAAACTGTACTTGAACCTAACATGAACAAATATGAACAACCTGAAATTTTGTAAGAAAAATAAAGTGCAGTTTTAACGATATTACGCCTTAGTTTATTTATTTACACATATGCATTATAACGCACAGATCACAGTGGATCTACAAATACACAAAGGTTTTAGTAACATGCAGAATATTGGTCCAATTCCACAGACTTCTCTGAAGACATTTAAAGTCGTTCACATTTTTTCTAAAGGCCAGTCTGTAAATATTAGGGCTGGGTATCGGCAAGAATCTGGTGATACGATACAAATCATAATACTAGGATCACTATACGATATATCATGATACTGTTAAAAAGGCCATTTTTTATTTGTTTCTTTTTTTTATGGTTATTTCCTTGAAGAATTGAATTACAGCAGAAATCTGCACAAATGCTAAACACTTTTTTATTTGATCCCAACAGGATCTAATGTTCTATCACCGAATGTTCAAACTGTGTTCAAACTGAAATTGTGTTTTACAGACATTCCAGTTTCAGATCCTGTTCAAATGTTCAGATTCTATTAGTTCACAACTAACATCAGAACAGGATTTGAGCTCAATCCCAACAAAGGAACAAACATTATTGAATAAAAGATTGTTGAAAAATAAATAAAATATAAACGAAGAAAAACAAAAGACAAAATTGAACCTCCACAATATCTACATTTGAATAAAAACCTAAAAATATCCATACAGTACTTTGAATATCGATACAGTATTGTGAAATGAAATATCGCAATATATTGCAGAACCGATATTTTTATATAATATTTATTATAATATATTTATTATAATAGTATTTTACAGGTTCTGACCCACTTTAGATTGAACTGACCTAAAATGATTTTAACGTCCATGATTGTTCATATCTTCAATGCAATTTTTGCATTTCACAAATTCATCCCAGGATGGACCCTTTGGTGGGCTGGACTGGACCCTTTGGTGGGCTGGACTGGACCCTTTGGTGGGCTGGATTGGACCCTTTGGTGGGCTGGACTGGACCCTTTGGTGGGCTAGATTGGACCCTTTGGTGGGCCGGACTGGACCCTTTGGTGGGCCGGACTGGACCCTTTGGTGGGCCGGATTGGACCCTTTGGTGGGCTGGACTGGACCCTTTGGTGGGCTAGATTGGACCCTTTGGTGGGCCGGACTGGACCCTTTGGTGGGCCGGATTGGACCCTTTGGTGGGCTGGACTGGACCCTTTGGTGGGCTGGACTGGACCCTTTGGTGGGCTGGACTGGACCCTTTGGTGGGCTAGATTGGACCCTTTGGTGGGCTGGACTGGAACCCTTTGGTGGGCTGGACTGGACCCTTTGGTGGGCTAGATTGGACCCTTTGGTGGGCTGGACTGGACCCTTTGGTGGGCTGGACTGGAACCCTTTGGTGGGCTGGACTGGACCCTTTGGTGGGCTAGATTGGACCCTTTGGTGGGCCGGACTGGACCCTTTGGTGGGCTAGATTGGACCCTTTGGTGGGCCGGACTGGACCCTTTGGTGGGCTAGATTGGACCCTTTGGTGGGCTGGACTGGACCCTTTGGTGGGCTGGACTGGAACCCTTTGGTGGGCTGGACTGGACCCTTTGGTGGGCTAGATTGGACCCTTTGGTGGGCTGGACTGGACCCTTTGGTGGGCTGGACTGGAACCCTTTGGTGGGCTGGACTGGACCCTTTGGTGGGCTAGATTGGACCCTTTGGTGGGCCGGATTGGACCCTTTGGTGGGCCGGTTTTGGCCCCCAGGTTGCATGTTTGACACCTGTGTGTTAACCCTTTAGGGGTCCATGGTCACGGCCCTGGGACTGAACCACATGACCTTTTCAACACGTCGTGGCGTCAGAAGCCGGTCTCGTAGACCAGTGGAGACGACTGCATTTGAAAGTGTGGACTCGAAACACTCTGACACTTTTTATTTGATGTCGACAGAACAAATACAAACACAGATATGAGGGTTTGAAACCAGAGCAAACAAACAATATTTAGTGTTATTATAGCGACATAAAGTAAGTGTCCTTTTTCAAATTGGAAAAAACTGGCAGAATCTGTGAAAACTCTATGTAAAGATCTGCTTTTATGTCCAATATTTGAGTACAGTTTTAATTTATTACAGTTTTAATTTTCTTACCTAATATTTGGAACCAATATTCACTTTTAAAGTCTCTGAAAAGGTTTGTTAAACATCTGTGTGTTATTTATGCAATAAAGTATAGACATTTTTCAAATCAGATTTTACATTTTTGTGTGTTTTTTGTCCTTTTTTCAAAAATATTAATACGACATCAAACCGCTTTAATGTTTGATTCAAGTGAAAGTGAAAGTGAAACAAACATGAATGAAACCATGAAGCAGAGCATGAGCAAAGAACCAGCGCCATCTACTGTTACAACAACAACACACTGGAAGGAAGTGTGTGTGTGTGTGTTATTGTGTGTGTGTGTGTGTGTGTGTATTATAGGGTGTGTGTGTGTGTGTGTGTGTGAGTTGGAGACAGCTGGACAGATATGCGTGAGAAGCAGATAATCTCTGTGGGAGCCGGCCAACGCACACACACACACACACACACACACACACAAAACTACACACAGTGACACACACAGATTCAAACACAGGTGCTCTCCATTTAGAAAATAACACAACAAAGTCAAAGCCTTAACAAAGACCAGACACAGACACACACACACACACACACAGACACACACACACACACACACACACACACACTCAGAAGTGGTGAATCGCTGCAGTGATAGAACACTGAAGTTGTGTTAATGCCCCTTAAGAAAAGATCGAACCAATGCACCCACTAATAAAACCAGTGAAAAGACGACGGTAACACAACAAACAACAAACAACTGAAACAACACAGAGCAGGTCTGACTGTGTTCATCGGGTTGTGTATTGTTGTGTATGTTGTGTACTGTAGTGTATTGTTGTGTACTGTTGTGTATTGTTGTGTACTGATGTGTACTGATGTGTATTGTTGTGTACTGTTGTGTATTGTTGTGTATTGTTGTGTATCTCTCTCTCCTTCTGTCAAACAGCTGTTTCCGTCTTTGTGTTTATTATTTCACCTCAAAGCCAAAGGTTCAATATGGAAAACACAACTGCTTCTTCTTTTTTTGCATCTTTTACTAAGTTTATTCATCTTTTTGATATTTTCTTCTTTTTTGTCTTTTCTGTCTTGCATCTTTTTGTCATTTTTATCTTTTTGGTCTTTTCTTCAGTCTCATCTTCACCGTCTTTTTGTTGTTTTTGTCCTTTCTTTAACAGTATAGATCATTCACTATCGTCTGCTGTGCAGGTGTTTACGTCTATAATCGCTGATAAACCCTCGTTAAACCATCTGAGTGTCGTGGGGGCGTGGCCCAGGTTTCCTACCATGAGTGAGTGTCTATTGGCCGATAGCAGTCCCGTCCCGTAGCCGCCGCCCAGCGCTCCCATGGCGCCGTTGTGCGTGTGCGCCGCTCCGATGAGGTTGTGCATGTCGCCGTGTCCGCTGCTCATCGCCGTCGACGGCCCCACGGCGTGACTCCGCAGTACATGGATGGCGTCGTCCAGACGCTCCAGGCGGTCTTCGATACGACTCTGCTGCGGGGCAACACGGTGGGTTAGCAACGGTGGGTTAGCAACAGTTGGTTAGCAATGGTTGGTTGGCAACAGTCGGCTAGCAACAGTCAGTTAGTAATAATGACTAATAACATAATGATCAATAACGTAATAATAACCAATAATATAATAATAACCAATAACATAATGATCAATAACATAATGACCAATAATGTAATAATCAATAATGTAATAATGACCATTAACATAATAATTAATAACATAATAATCATTTGTGTGTTTTTCAGCTGTTGTTGTTTTTTCGTTTTTTCATATTTACCAGTGAATGCAGCGGAGCCTCGTAGTTCGGTGATGACGCTCCCTGACCACCGTTCCTGGACCAGACAGCTGAACTAGGAGCTAGGACACAGGAGACAAGGAGATAAGGAGAGAGGAGACAAGGAGATGAGGAGAGAGGAGACAAGGAGATGAGGAGATAAGGAGACGAGGAGACATGAGACAAGGACAGAGGAGACAAGAAGAGAGGAGACAAGGAGAAAGAAGACAAGGAGATATGAGCAGGAGAGGAGATGAGGAGGAAGGCAAGGACGCCATCATCACTATCATCATCACCTCAGTCTCCTGTGGACGTTAATGACAAACTGAGTATTTGGAACTTAAATACAGTCATGTGACCTGTCATGTGACCTGTCCTATGACCGGTCACGTGACCTGTCATGTGACCTCATGACACCTCCCAGGTAGGCGGTCCCATGAGCCTCCTTCCTCATCCAGCTGATTATTCTGTCATTAATTACGTTCAGTCTCATTAACATCAGTAAATAAACTCCATGTCAGACTCTAAAGGCCCTTTTTTTTCCGTCGCAGGAACATTAATGTTTCTGTGGATTCTCTAAAACCTCGGTGCGTTTCCACTAAAACTGTCCAATGAGACGAAGCACAGACGCTCCACACTGAAGCAGGTTTTTTTAATGACTGATGTTTGGTCACATGACCCTGGAGTTTGACGCTGAAAACACAGTAAATGATAAATCCACATAATGAAGGTGTTTGTGTTCATGTAAATAAATGTCTGTTTCTGGTCATTTCTCAGGCAGGTTGTGCCCCCAGTGCATGCTGGGACGGCCTCCGACACCCCCCCCCCCGCTCAGTGTGAGCGCGTCGTAAATGGATGTTGTTGTTTTTTTTGTTTTTTCGAGTGTGGATTAGAGCCGACGCCTCCTCTGATTTTCTCCGACAAAAGACCGGACCACTCGACAAACACACCTCCTTCACACACCAGGAGTCCGCGCTCGTTTCCACTCGTGGCGTCGATTCACAAATAAAAGAAGCGGAGACCAGCGACAAAAGGCTAAAACAAACCGACTCGTATCTGCGGCTCCGATGCTAATATCAGCGCTTTGTCTTCGCCAAAGGTCCGAGTGGTTGATTAGCATGAGCATTAGCATGAGCACAACACACAGCCTTTGTGTGTCTGTTGTGCTTTTGTAGCGGCGGCGGTGGCGCTGAAGGGTCGGGTGGAGTCGACGGGTCTCATTAGCTGGTAGACGCCGCCGTTCGCCACCGTTTACATTGAAGCGAAGGTTGGGCACGAGCAGCTGCTGCAGATGTTCAGGTTCAGGTTTGTCATGTGATACCACCCATATGGACCATGAGTAAACAACAAACAACAGAAAGGAAAAAAATAATAAACAAAGGGACAAAAAAAATGAACTTCAATGTAAACAAGTGGTTCCAGGCACAATAAGCCCCGCCCCTCGCACGTATCCATCCAGCTGATGTCATCATGTTTATGTGTGTGCTGATGTCATCATTTCAATTGTCCCTATATTTGTGACAAGTTTGAAGTAAATTGAAACAAATTGTATGTTTTTATAGACATTTGAAATTATTATAATTTAATTTTTTTTTCATTCATAAAAAATGTGAACTTTGACCTCCTGTCCCCAAAATATGACATCTATTCTGTGTCACTGTTAACCTATAAACCCAATTAGGTATGAATTCAATTAACAGTTTTGCTGCTAAAGTGTTAAAAAACAAACAAACAAACAATACCTTTTGGCGGAGTCATAAATAAAGAATAAAATAAGCAACAAAATGAACAAAAGCAGCCAAAGTGATCCAAAACAAAAATAAATTAATTAAAATAATAAACAATGGGACAAAAAAAATTAACTGCAATGTAAACACATGGTTCCAGGCACAAGCCCCACCCCTCGAACGTATCGATCCAGCTGATGTCATCATTTCAGTTGTCTCTATAAATGTGACAAGTTTGAAATAAACAGAAACAAAATGTATTTTTTCATAGACATTTGAAATTTCACCCATTATAAGTAAATTAAAAAAAGAAAGGTTTTAAAAAATTCATAAAAAATATGAACTTGGACCTAATTTCCCCAAAACATAATCACATCTATTCTGGGTCGCTGTTAATCTATAAACCAAATTGGGTATGAATTCAATTCATAATATTGCTGTGAAAGTGTAAACAAACAAACAAACAAATAAACTGAACCAAAAACGATACCCTTTACCTCCTCTTCAGGGGGCGGGGTCATAAATAAAGAAAAAAATTAGCCACAAAATGAACAAAAGCAGCCAAAGTGATCAATAAAAAACAATAA
Organism: Sphaeramia orbicularis; assembly: GCF_902148855.1. Classification (NCBI taxonomy): domain Eukaryota; kingdom Metazoa; phylum Chordata; class Actinopteri; order Kurtiformes; family Apogonidae; genus Sphaeramia; species Sphaeramia orbicularis. Next base: position 242,220 of record NW_021941595.1, on the reverse strand, counting down.
AAATTAACAAAATAATAATGTGACAAAAAAATTAACTTCAATGTAAACAAGTGGTTCCAGGCACAACAAGCCCCGCCCTTTGCATGTAGAGTAGCTAATTTTATCATCAATCCAACTGATGTCATCATTTCAATCGTCTATATATATGTGACAAGTTAGAAGTAAATTGAAACAAAATGTATGTTTTTATAGACATTTGAAATTTCACTCATTATAAATAAAATAAAATAAAATAAAATAAAAAAGATTTTAAAAATTCATAAAAATTTGAACTTTGACCTACTTATCCAGAATGTAATCACATTTATTCTGTGTCGCTGTTTATCTATAAACCCAATTAGGTCTGAATTCAATTAATAGTTTTGCTGCGAAAGTGTAAACAAAACAAACAAACAAACAAACCAGAAACAGTACCCTTTTCCTCCTCTTCAGGGGGCGGGATCATAAATAAAGAATAAAATAAGCAATGAAATGAACAAAAGCAGCCAAAGCGATCAAAAAACAACAAAAATGAATAATTATGATTAAAATAATAAATAATGTGAACAAACTCAGGTTGTTTATGTTCAGATAAGGATATATTTCACTTTTTCTGAAGGTTGAACATGAGCAGACGGTTTGGACGAGGTTCACAATTAAACGACGCAAACGAACGACGACGACATCCATTCAGTCCGTTAAAAGTTCGATTCAGGACGACTGGTTTACCTGTCCCACCCCCACACCAACACCTTTAACCTCCTCCTCTTTTCACCTCTTCCTCCTCCTCCTCTCCTATTCTCCTCCTTTTTTCATTGTGTGGTTGGGTTTCTGTCTTTTCTCCTCCTCCTCTTTTCTCCTCGTCTTTTCCCCCCTCCTCTTCCTCCTCCTCCTCTCCTGTTCCTCCTCCTTCTTTTCATTGTGTGGTTGTGTTTGTCTTCTCTCCTCCTCCTCATCTCCTCCTCTTCTTTTCCCCTCCTCCTTCTCCCCCCAACATTCCTGCTCCTCTCCTCTTCTCCTCTCATCTCCTCCTTTTTTCTCCTCCTGCTGCTCCTCTTTTCTCCTTCTCCTCTCATCTCCTCCTTTTTTCTCCTCCTGCTGCTCCTCTTTTCTCCTTCTCCTCTCATCTCCTCCTTCTTTTCATTGTGTCTTTTCTCTCCTTTCTTCATATTAATGCTCATTTGCATATGTTAATTAATGAATAATTACCTGGGTACATTCATGTGCAAATACAAACATACATATGAAACAACGCTAATGCTAATGCTAACGCTGAATTAGCCTCCATATCAATTAGCATGGAGCTCCTTTAATGGGCTTCAGTTTTAATTTGTAAAAAGTGGAGTAAGTCTGACATAATGATAAACACCAATTAGGGTTTAGGCGGCAATATCCCAGGCAGCCATAATGAGGAGGAGGAGGAGGAGGAAGGGCCCGTAGGTTGGGGAACGATTTGTTGAAGCGGAGTTCGTAATTAAAGCGATCAGTCACAAAGAGGAGAAATATGAAACGATTTGTAGCAACAAGTACACACAAAATACAACACAACAATTAGAAGGAAAAGGATTTATCACTTTAAGGAGCGGGGGGGGGGGGGGGTGAGGAAGGACGAGGGAGGGAGGAGGAAAAGGAAGAGGAAGAGGAAGAAGAGGAGGAGGAGGGGGAGGAAGGAGGGAGGAGGAAGAGGAGGAGGAAGAAGAAAAGGAGGAGGAGGAGGAGGTGCTTCAGGAGAACCTCCAGTAAAGTGACGTTCAAAGTTGGTTCTAAAGTTTCCTTCCAGCTGAATGTGTTAAAAGTGTCTGATGGGAGGTTTTACTTCTTATTTTTACTTCGAAACATGCAGGTGTGTTCCACCAATCAGAGTCCTTCAGCACACAGCCCCGCCCCCAAGAATTCCACTGAATCGGTAAAGCCCGCCCCCCAACTAGAAACTATAGGGAAAGTTCTTATGGGATAATTTCAGTGGAAACGCACCGACATTTTTCAAAAACCAGGATAAAGTAGAATGAACAGTTTGTCATTTATGTGACGGTTGTTATTTATGTGACGTTTGTAATTTATGTGACGGTTGTTATTTATGTGACGGTTGTTATTTATGTGATGGTTGTTTTTGCTGTAACGCCTCAGACGCTGAAGTCTTCGTCGGCCTTTTCTGGAACTCTGTCAAACAGTGTGTACCAGAGCAGGCAGAGCAGCCATTGGTCAGTTTGTGTCATGTGATTACCTGTGAGTGAGGGCGGGGATCCGACCGGAGTGGAGGGATTGGACGAGAAGCTGTTGTTGGTGTGATCTGGAGAGTAAATCTGGAAAACAGAGAGAGGATGAAGACGACGACGAAGAGTTCAGACCGCTGTGTGTGTGTGTGTGTGTGTGTGTGTGTGTGTGTGAGACGCACTCACCGAGGCCAGGGCTTTTCCCAAAGCGTCACCGGTCTGAGAACTGCTGGCCGCCGCCCCACCCTGCGCCCGATTGGCTGAAACACAACAACAACAACAACATCAACATCAACACCGTTCGAAGGCTGACATGTGATGAAGCTGAAGGATTCTGGGTAAATTCACCTCAAACACTAGATTTATTAAACTGAAAGTGTTAACGAGGTCAGAGAGGAAGGAAGTGACATCACATGACCACATGACGACCATACAAAGACACAACACACGCAACACAACAAAAATACACAACATAACACACACAAACAAATACACAACAGAGAAAATATAAAAAAAACACACAACACATGCATGAAAATATAAAGAAACTATACAAAAAATACACAAAAAATACCACACACACTACTACACACAAAAACCTACAACACACAAAAAATACACACAACATGTACATGACACACAAAAACACACAACGCAAGAAAAAACACACAAAAAAACACCAAAACCACACTCAGCATGTACTAATACACAAAAAATACACAGAAACACACAATAACCAACACAAAAAAAAAAAAACACAACACACACACACACACACAGCTCATCTGTCCTGATTCCAGATGGAAACCATACGCACACAAACAGACCCACAAACACACACACACACACACACACACACACACACACACACTGTATCATGAATCCTTTTCATCGACAGGAGTTAAAGCTGAGACAGGAAGTGACAAATGGGAGAGTTAAGGCCTTAACAACGCACACACGCACATGCACACACACACATAAACACACACAACTACACACAGCTACACACACACACACAACTACACACAGATCCAACCTGATGAAGAATTAAGTCCATGTGTGTAAGGCAGAGCACAGCTGTGTGTGTGTGTCTGTTGTGTTGTGTCTTTGACCTTTGACCCTGACCTCCTGGATGAACTGGATCCAGTCCCACATCAGAGTCCAAATTGGTCTAAACTGGTCCAAACTGATCTAAATTGGACTAAACTGGTCCAAACTGGTCTAAATTGGACTAAACTGGTCCAAATTGGTCTAAACTGGTCTAAATTGGACTAAACTGGTCCAAACTGGTCTAAACTGGTCCAAATTTATCTAAAACGGTGATTTAAACTGGTCTAAACTGGCCTAAATTGGTCCATATCGGTCTGAACTGGACTTAACTGGTCCACATTGGTCCAAACTGGTCTAAACTGGTCCAAATTGATCTAAAATGATGGCTCAAACTGGTGTAAACTGGTCTAAAATGGCCCAAATCAGTCCAAACTGGTTTAAACTGGTCCAAACCGGTCTAAACTGGTCCAAACTGGTTCAAACTGGTCTAAACTGGTCCAAACTGGTCTAAACTAGTCTAAACTGGTCCAAACCGGTCTAAACTAGTCTAAACTGGTCCAAACCGGTCTAAACTAGTCTAAACTGGTCCTAACTGGTCTAAACTGGTCCAAACTGGTCTAAACTACTCTAAACTGGTTCAAACTGGTCTAATCTGTCTGTGTTCTGCTACTGGATGTTTGAGTCTCTGTCTGTAATTTGCAGAGTTAACTGGTTTGACTTAAGTGCTATTTTAAGTGTAGTTTTAACTCTGACGTAGTGTTGCTAAGGACGAGGAAGAGCGAACATGTGACCAGAGGACGCAGATGGACACGCCCCCAGAACAAACAGGACGGCAATAAGAAGCAGACGGAAGGTTTGTTTTCATGGACACACATTCCACAGATATTACACACACACACACAGAGTTAAACATAAACACTACATGGAGTTAATAGAAAACACAGCGTCCTCTCAGTGTAAACACACACACACACACACACACACACACACACACACACACACACTGTACCGGTGGGTTCTAGAAGGTTCTACATGTGTTAAAACCTGAGACTGAAGTGCCTCAGAGTAAAATTCACTCCAACACTTTTAGAAGTCCACAGAGTTTGACCAGATTTAAAGGTGCTGAACTTGTTTTAATAGACAGAACATGTCACATTTAGGACTTTAAGATGTTTTTCTAAATTTCTTTGGTCAAATTTTAAACCTTAAATTCACATAAACAGTCCAACAGGCATTTATACGCAGTTATTATCCACCAACATACACAAAAAATACACTAAAATGTACTAAAATATACAAAAAGTATACAAAACTACACTAAAATACACTAAAAATACCCGAAAATGTACTAAAATATACAAAAACTATAAAAACTACAGTAAAATACACCAAACATACCCTAAAATGTACTAAAATATACAAAAACTATAAAAACTACACTAAAATACACTAAACATACCCGAAAATGTACTAAAATATACAAAAACTATAAAAACTACAGTAAATTACACCAAACATACACTAAAATGTACTAAAATATACAAAAACTATAAAAACTACACTAAAATACACCAAACATACCCTAAAATGTACTAAAATATACAAAAACTATAAAAACTACAATAAAATACACCAAACATACCCTAAAATGTACTAAAATATACAAAAACTATAAAAACTACAATAAAATACACCAAACATACCCAAAAATGTACTAAAATATACAAAAACTATAAAAACTACACTAAAATACACCAAACATACCCTAAAATGTACTAAAATATACAAAAACTATAAAAACTACAATAAAATACACCAAACATACCCTAAAATGTACTAAAATATACAAAAACTATAAAAACTACAATAAAATACACCAAACATACCCAAAAATGTACTAAAATATACAAAAACTATAAAAACTACACTAAAATACACCAAACATACCCTAAAATGTACTAAAATATACAAAAACTATAAAAACTACAATAAAATACACCAAACATACCCTAAAATGTACTAAAATATACAAAAACTATAAAAACTACAATAAAATACACCAAACATACCCAAAAATGTACTAAAATATACAAAAACTATAAAAACTACAATAAAATACACCAACATACCTGAAAATGTACTAAAATATACAAAAACTATAAAAACTACAATAAAATACACCAAACATACCCAAAAATGTACTAAAATATACAAAAACTATAAAAACTACAATAAAATACACCAAACATACCTGAAAATGTACTAAAATATACAAAAACTAGACAAAACTACAGTAAAATACCCCATACATACCTGAAAATGTACTAAAATATACAAAAAGTATAAAAACTACAATAAAATACACCAAACATACCCTAAAATGTACTAAAATATACAAAACTACAATAAAATACACCAAACATACCCTAAAATGCACTAAAATATACAAAAACTAGACAAAACTACACCAAAATACACCAAGCATACCCAAAAATGTACTAAAATACACAAAAAACTACACAAAACTACAGCAAAATACACTAAACATAACCGAAAATGTACTAAAATCCCCCAAAACTACGGCGAGATACAACAAATGTACCCTAAAATGTACTAAAATCCACAAAAACTATACAAAACTACAGTAAAATACACCAAACATACCCAAAAATGTACTAAAATATATAAAAACTATACAAAACTACAGTAAAATACACCAAACATACCCAAAAATGTACTAAAATATACAAAAACTATAAAAACTACACTAAAATACACCAAACATACCCTAAAATGTACTAAAATATACAAAAACTATAAAAACTACAATAAAATACACCAAACATACCCTAAAATGTACTAAAATATACAAAAACTATAAAAACTACAATAAAATACACCAAACATACCCAAAAATGTACTAAAATATACAAAAACTATAAAAACTACAATAAAATACACCAAACATACCTGAAAATGTACTAAAATATACAAAAACTATAAAAACTACACTAAAATACACCAAACATACCCTAAAATGTACTAAAATATACAAAAACTATAAAAACTACAATAAAATACACCAAACATACCCTAAAATGTACTAAAATATACAAAAACTATAAAAACTACAATAAAATACACCAAACATACCCAAAAATGTACTAAAATATAAAAACTATAAAAACTACAATAAAATACACCAAACATACCTGAAAATGTACTAAAATATACAAAAACTATAAAAACTACAATAAAATACACCAAACATACCTGAAAATGTACTAAAATATACAAAAACTAGACAAAACTACAGTAAAATACCCCATACATACCTGAAAATGTACTAAAATATACAAAAAGTATAAAAACTACAATAAAATACACCAAACATACCCTAAAATGTACTAAAATATACAAAACTACAATAAAATACACCAAACATACCCTAAAATGCACTAAAATATACAAAAACTAGACAAAACTACACCAAAATACACCAAGCATACCCAAAAATGTACTAAAATACACAAAAACTACACAAAACTACAGCAAAATACACTAAACATAACCGAAAATGTACTAAAATCCCCCAAAACTACGGCGAGATACAACAAATGTACCCTAAAATGTACTAAAATCCACAAAAACTATACAAAACTACAGTAAAATACACCAAACATACCCAAAAATGTACTAAAATATATAAAAACTATACAAAACTACAGTAAAATACACTAAACATACCCTAAAATGCACTACAATTATATATATAAAATAGAAATAGTATAAATACCAGTCCATCTATATAAATAAGCTCCATTTGACTCAAACTCCCAGAATGCATCAGGAGTCGTCCACAGGAATCAAAGTGTTGAATTAAAGTGCAGACTCACATGTCTTACCCATGATGCTGTCTGTGCCGTTGGTGGGGGCGGTGCAGGAGGCGGTGCTGTAGTGACTGGCCCCGCCCCCACCCCCGGCCCCTCCCCCTCTGTGGAAGCTGGACATGGGCGGTAGGCTGGAGCTGATGTCAGCTGACGAGTGTGACGGGTAGCTCTGCGCAAAACAAACAGGAAGTGGCGTTAAAAAACAGGAGAACGTGTGACCATTGGGAGTTGCCGTTGGTGACCGTCGACGGCGGTTCCGCTCACCAATCTGTCGTGGGGGTGGATCCCGCAGTAGGAGGAGCTCTGGGCGGGGCCGTGGGCCGAGTTCCCGCCCCCCAGCATGCTGCCGTGGTAACCCTGCTGGCTCATACTGCTACTACTGCTACTCCAGGGGTCGGCGCTATGGTGACCATCTGAAAACAAACAGGAAGTCAGCTGACAGGACGGACCCGGAACACATTTAAAGAACATTCAAGGGCTAGGAACAGATTTTAACGTCATGTGACCAGACCGAACACTTTGAACTGAGTTATCGTGCTTAAAAGTCGTGTAAATATGAGGCGAAAAATAAAGGTAGACTTCTTAAAACTCAAACACTGAAGAACTGAACTGAAGTAAACGTCTGTAGCAGAAAAAAACCGACTGTTTTTATCGACTGGGCTACGGCTGTGGATTTCATATTATTGGACAGGTTCAGAAGAACTGGACTTTGTGTAAACTGCTTCAAAAACTACTGTTCTGGACACATGCAGACAGTGTGTGTGCCAAGGTTCTAATAGTTTTGGATTTTTCATTCTAGTTTAGTTTTATTTAATTTTGACTTTTTTTCTCTAATTCAGTTAGTTTTAATTCATTTTTAGAGCAGGTTTGATAGTTTTTATTAGTTTTCATTTTCTTCTAAATGCTTAATTTCAGTTAGTTTAGTTAGTTAGTCCCACAGTCTGAATTTGAAAAGTGCAAAAATGACACGTTCTTCAGAGTCAAAGGTATCAGAGTTGTTTTAGTTCAGGTTCCCCATCCAGACCAACTGGGATCTATAGTTAAATAACAGAATAAGAACCTAGAAATAATGACTCAGAATTTAAATCAAAATTTCATAGTAAAAAGTCGGTATCGGATCAGTATCAGTAAAACTAATCCTAAAAAAAATCAGATCAGAAGCAAAAAAAATCTACTTCGGGACATCACTAATTACGAATTCACAAAGGTGTCCCCCAGGGTTCGATACTCAGTCCAGCACTCTTCAATATTTACATCGACACTGTAACCCATGGTATAAACTGGCATATCCGCCTGTACGCCGATGACACCGCTGTGTACACATGCAGCCCCTCCCCCCACACTGCCCTGCCTGTGCTACAGATTAGCTTCGGTAACATTCAACATGCTTCATCTGATCTTCATTTATCTTTAAACATAAGCAAAACAAAATGTCTGATCTTGAACAGAACCCTCCCACAAATCCAACACCCCATCAAACTTCTGTCACTGAACAGTTCTGAAATTCAGTTTGGGTCCTGGTACAAATACGGTTCCCTCTCATTTCAAACTCACATCAGTTCTGTACTCTCCAAAGTTACATCTAGAATCGGCTTTCTCTATCGAAATACAGTTCGTAATGTGGGTTTTTCCTTTAACCTTTAGTGGTCTGAGCCTATTATATCCGTTTTTGAGCACTTCTGATTTTGCCTTTATATACTATACATAGAAATGTTTACTATGCCCATGTTTGGTATCTTTTTTTTCAGCACAACATCTATCTCATCTGTCTATTATTTTTTTTATTTTAACCGACTATATCAACACAAAAGAGCAAAAAGGACAAGGGGGGGGGGGGGTGTCTGCCTTGGCAGAGATCTGCGCTCTCCGAGTGCTTTTCTAGTTCAGTTTTCTCTGTTTTTAATATAATAAACTTTGAATTAAATCTGAGCTTTAAATCAGTGTCTGACTTTGATCCCAGATGTTTGTTCAAATGTGTCCAACCCCAGTCGGATCCTCACTGTCTCTAATCCATTAGTCTGTTTTAGGCCTGGGTGTCATGGCCAATTTCCTTAATTGATTCGATTTCGATTCATAAGGTTCTGAATTGATTAACTGTGATTTGATTTGATTCGATTCAGTATTAATTGGCTGATTCAGATTCATTCAGTGATACCAAAGTACAGTTTTGAGTTGTAACTTGATTATTAGACTACTGCAGCCATGCAACACAGAATCTATACTGATATGAGAAAGGAAATAAATCTGACATTTCATCAGTAAACAGATGAATCTGCTCTGAAATAATGAACACAAACATGTCCATGTTTGTCCAGTGGCTCAGAACAGACTTCTTCTTCATCTTTATTCTGTTTTATACCTGCTGCTTCCAGCCTTAAGGCTCATTCCTGTCACCCTGGGGCGCTGACACCAGTTTGACCCCCCTGAAACAGACTCATGTTGGGCCCTTGGTACAAGAAACTCACAGGAGGGGGAGGGTGGGCGGAGCTTCGGGATTTCCGCTTTACTATTCCTCTAACTCCGCCCTCAGCCACAGGTGATCCAAATTATTATTTCTCGAATGATTGGCTTCTGTGACCCGCCTCCGTCGGCCAGTTCCTCCCAAGGTTCTAATACTTTTGGATTTTTCGTTCTAGTTCAGTTTTATTTAGTTTTGACTTTTTTTCTCTAATTCAGTTCATTTTAATTCGTTTTTAGAGCAGGTTTGAAAGTTTGTATTAGTTTTCATTTTTTTCTAAATGCTTAGTTGTAGTTCAGTTGTAGTTTAGGTGTAGTTCAGTTGTAGTTTAGTTGTAGTTCAGTTGTAGTTCAGTTGTAGTTCAGTGGTCTCTTTTCTCTTCTTCTCTGTGCTCCTATTCAAATCAATCCCAGACAGGACTCTGCTGCTTTAGTCTCCATGTTTCCAGGTAGAGTGGGGACCAGAAGACGACTGGAAACCACAAGTGAACACAAGTGACGGAGCAAAAAGTGTCGGATGGTGACAGCAGAGAAAATTGCTAGAGCAAAATAAATCGCTTTCGTATCAATCCGACATTGACAAAGATGAAAACGGAATTTTCTCCATAATTTTTTATCCGTTTTAGTTAGTTTTGTAAACACACAATACAGTTTCAGTTAGTTATCGTCTTTTCTTTTAATTATACTTTTTATTTATTTCAGTTAACGAAAATGTTTTTTTCAGTTCTAGTTTTTGTCATTTCACTAGTTTTCGTGAACGATAATAACCTTGCTGTGTTTTGGGGGGTCTTCTTTCAAACCCATTACAAATACAGATGTCCCGATCTGATCTACAGATCAGTATCGGCTGCCAACCTAGCATTTTTTCGAAGATCAGATCGGATTTAGTCACAAGATCGGGCCGATCCGGACCCGGTTCTGAGGCTGAGGGGGTAAACACACATTCTGTCCCCTCAGATTAAAGTGTCCAAAAGTAGGGGAAAGGAAAATAGCTGCATAACAACAGGAGGCTTAGAGGAGTTAGTAAAACATCTGAAAAGTAAAGCAAGGGAAAAAAACTGTATTTTAATTATGGAAAATTACCGTATTTTTATGAGATGCTTATTTTCTGTTATTTAACAGTATTTTTTTGGTGCCCCAGCTGCTATTACAGTTTTTTTTTTTTTTACAAGTTTTTTTTTTTTTTTTTTTACAGTGCACTATGCACTTCTCAACAAAATTTCCGAAAAGGCCCAAGTGATGTTTGATGTGTGATTTAAGTCGTATGCTGCTTTAAAGAACATTGACATGACCAGTGTACGAAAAACAGGAAAATACATGAATTAGACTGAAAAATGCAAAATATAGAGCAGGGGTCACCAATCCTG
>NW_021941595.1:207404-226164 GCF_902148855.1 Sphaeramia orbicularis | reverse complement strand
ATGATGAACCACAGGAAAAGAAAACAGAAATAAACTCTGACTGTAATGTGTGGTGGAAGACAATCCACCATTTAGACACAGCAGCTCCTACACACACACACACACACACACACACACACACACACACACACACCCACTACAGTACAGGCCAAAAGTTTGGACACACCTTCTCATTCTTCGCATTTTCTTTATTTTCATGACTATTTTCATTGTAGATTCTCACTGAAGGCATCAAAACTATGAATGAACACATGTGGAATTATGTACTTAACAAAAAAGTGTGAAATAACTGAAAACATCTCTTATATTCTAGTTTCTTCAAAGTATCCACCCTTAGCTCTGATGGCTGCCTTGCACACCCTTGGCATTCTCTTGATGAGCTTCCAGAGGTAGTCACCTGAAATGGTTTCCACTTCATAGCTGTGCCTTGTCAGGGTTACTTAGTGGAATTTCTTGCCTTATTGATGGGGTTGGGACCATCAGTTGTGTTGTGCAGAAGTCAGGTTGATGCACAGCTGACAGCCCTATTGGACAACTGTTAGAATGCATATTATGGCGAGAACCAATCAGCTAAGTAAAGACAACGAGTGGCCATCATTACTTTAAGAAATGAAGGTCAGTCAGTCTAGAACATTTCAAAAACTTTGAATGTGTCCCCAAGTGCAGTCGCAAAAACCATCAAGCGCTCCAACCAAACTGGCTCACATGAGGACCGCCCCAGGAAAGGAAGACCAAGAGTCACCTCTGATGCTGAAGATAAGTTCATCTGAGTCACCAGCCTCAGAAATCGCAAATTAACAGCAGCTCAGATTAGAGACCAGATGAATACCACACAGAGCTCTAGCAGCAGACACATCTCTACAACAACTGTTAAGAGGAGACTGCGTGAATCAGGCCTTCATGGTCAAACAGCTGCTAGGAAACCACTGCTCAGGAGAGGCAACAAACACAAGAGATTTATTTGGGCCAAGAAACCCAAGGAATGGACATTAGACCAGTGGAAATCTGTGCTTTGGTCTGATGAGTCCAAATTTCAGATCTTTGGATCCAACCGCCGTGTCTTTGTGCGACGCAGAAAAGGTGAACGGATGGATGCTACATGCCTGGTTCCCACCGTGAAGCATGGAGGGGGAGGTGTGATGGTGTGGGGGTGCTTTGCTGGTGACGCTGTTGGGGATTTATTCAAGATTGAAGGCAACCTGAATCAGCATGGCTACCACAGCATCCTGAAGTGACATGCCATTCCATCCGGTCTGCGTTTAGTTGGACCATCATTTATGTTTCAACAGGACAATGACCCCAAACACACCTCCAGGCTGTGTGAGGGATATTTGACCAAGAAGGAGAGTGATGGAGTGCTGCGCCAGATGACCTGGCCTCCACAGTCACCGGACCTGAACCCAGTCGAGATGGTTTGGGGTGAGCTGGACCGCAGAGTGAAGGCAAAAGGACCAACAAGTGCTAAGCATCTGTGGGAACTTCTTCAAGACTGTTAGGAAACCATTTCAGGTGACTACCTCTGGAAGCTCATCAAGAGAATGCCAAGAGTGTGCAAAGCAGTCATCAGAGCTAAGGGTGGATACTTTGAAGAAACTAGAATATAAGAGATGTTTTCAGTTATTTCACACTTTTTTGTTAAGTACATAATTCCACATGTGTTCATTCATAGTTTTGATGCCTTCAGTGAGAATCTACAATGAAAATAGTCATGAAAATAAAGAAAATGCAAAGAATGAGAAGGTGTGTCCAAACTTTTGGCCTGTACTGTATATATATATATATATATATATATATATATATATATATATATATTATATATATATATATCCATTATCCTCTGCTTTATCCGGGGCCGGGTCGCGGGGGTAACAGTCTAAGCAGGGACGCCCAGACTTCCCTCTCCTCAGACTCCTCCTCCAGCTCTTCCGGGGGGACCCCGAGGCGTTCCCAGTCCAGCCCACAGACATAGTCTCTCCAACGTGTCCTGGGTCTTCCCCGAGGTCTCCTCCTGGTGGGACATGCCCAGAACACCTCCCAGGGAGGCGTCCAGGAGGATCTGAAACAGATGCCTGAGCCACCTCAGCTGGTTCCTCTGGATGTGGAGGAGCAGCGGCTCTACTCTGAGCTCCTCCTGGTGACTGAGCTCCTCCCCCTATCCCTAAGGGTGCGCCCAGCCACCCGACGGAGGAAACTCATTTGGACCGCTTGTATCCAGGATCTTGTCCTTTCGGTCCTGACCCAAAGCTCATGACCATAGGTGAGGGTAGGAACGTAGACTGACCGGTAAATCCAGAGCTTCTCCTCTCGGCTCAGCTCCTTCTGAACCACAACAGACCGGTACAGCGACTGCATCACTGCAGACGCTGCACCGATCCATCTGTCAATCTGACGCTGAGACGAAAAGCAGAGACGAAATCCTGTGGTCCCCAAACCGGACCCCCTCCGGCCCTGCCGGAGTCCAACATGCACCTGGAACAGGTCTGACTTACTGCCGGCGATGCGAACCAGGCTCCTGCTTCGGTCATACAAGGACCGGACTGCCCTTAGCAAAGGGTCCTGGACCCCATACTCCTGAATGACCCCCCACAGGATACCACGAGGGACACGGTCGAACGCCTTCTCCAGATCCACAAAACACATGTGGACTGGTTGGACGAACTCCCATGAACCCTGGAGCACCCGATGGAGAGTATAGAGCTGGTCCAGTGGTCCAGGACCAGGACGAAAACCGCATTGTTCCTCCTGGATCTGAGGTCCTGGACACAGAGTCTGGCTCTAGGGACATGGAATATATATATATATATATATATATATATATATATATATATATATATATATATACATATATATATATATAGTTTAACTCCAGTGGAATATTAGAGTCAGATCCACTTCAGTGTCAGTACACGAGCACACACAGTTAAAGGGTTCACAGTCGTTCTGAACTTGGACAGGAGTTTTTTTTCTGCAGATAAAACATCATAAAAACGTTGTGAAAAGCAAAGCAGCGTTGAGTAACAAACCACACCTCGAATTCCACTGGAAGAAATCACACACACACACACACACACACACACACACACACACACACACACACGCCTGTCAAACAGGTTCAAGGCAAAGAACAGCACAAAACTGCAGCATGAGTACTAGTACTACACCCAACTACTCACAAATACTCACAAATACACAGACATGGTACAAATCCACAGTAACAGTAAAATCCTCGTCTATAAAAGGATGAAACTGTGAAATGAACTTTTGAAATAAAACCATAAACTTATGTCATTTGGCTTCTTTGTATTTTTATTTAATTTTATTCAATGATTCAAATACATGATATTTTCTAAAATGTGTGAAATAATGAATAAATGAAGCTGAACTGAAAAGAACGTTCATTCTTATTCATCTCATGTTTATTTCTCTCCATCGAGTGTAAAATAAATTTTTAAAACGATCATTTGACATTTCACTTCAGATCTTTCATGAACACTTATTTTCAGTTATTAATCTCCAAAAAGTTGAACAGGAAATTAAAAAAAAAAACCAGACCATTTTGCTTCAGAATCCAAACAGTTCATTGATGCTCCACAGCCTCATGTTTTTGTTTGACAGAATAAAGTGTCAGATAAATAAGAAACACTCAACTGAAGTGTTCCAGGTTTAACTTTGACCTTCAGGAAGTGATAAAAACGCTGCGTGTGGACGTTTATCACAAACAGACTCAAACAAATCTGAAGGAAACATGAAACTGAGGGCGAACATTTGGAAGAAAAAAAAAACAGAAGCAGTGATTTAGAAAAGTGAAAAAGTCTGATTATATTCACAACAGAACCAAGAAAAACCGGTTTGAACAGAGAAACAGAAACATTTATTCCCTTCATAATAACACTGACGTTTCCATGGTAACACTCTGACGTTTCCACGGTAACACTCTGTCGTTTCCATGGTAACCCTCTGGCGTTTCCATGGTTACCCTCTGGCGTTTCCATGGTGTTCAGGACAGACACCTGTTCCACATGAACCTTCTTCCTGTTGGATCCTGAAGTTCAGTTCTGAAATCTGAAGGAAAACTTCTGAGCAGAGACACTTCAGTGTGTCCACTGGAAGAAGAGGAAGAAGAAGAAGAAGAGGAAGAAGAAGAAGAAGAGGAAGAAGAAGAAGAAGAGGAAGAAGAAAAAAGAAGAAAAAGAAGAAGAAAAAGAAAACAGAAAAAGAAGGCAAAGAAAAAAGAAGAAAAAGAAAAAGAAGACGACAAATTAGATGAAAAAGGGAAAGAAAAAGAAAAAAAGAAGACAAAGAAAAAAAGAAGAAAAAGAAAAAAGAAAAAGAAAAAGAAGCAGCTTCAGCAGTAGTATTAGTATTAGAGTCAGTTTCAGACCAGACTTTGTAATCAGTTCAAACCCACTAAAGCTGAAGCTGAAGCTGAAGCTGAAGTCTCTGCTTCTGTAAACAGGTGGATCCACAGCTGACCATGAACGGAAAAACTGTCGCAGGTTTAACGACGTTGGAAAAGTGCGATCTGGTGTTTACGGGCGTAGAGGTTATGACTCCGCCCACCAGAGGACTTCTGAAACCAGACTGAAGCTGCAGACGCGGTCAGGTCCAGGTCTGGGTTTCATTCACTTTTAGATCATTAACGATTCAGCGAGAAGACGCAAATAAAACCCCGCCCCCCTCACCAGAAAGGAGGAGCTTAAACAGATGAGGTCATAGAATCACCAGAGTCACAAATCTGGGTCAGATTCAGGACCACATATGAAAGTGGTCCGGGTCAGATTCAGGACCACATATGAAAGTGGTCCGGGTCAGATTCAGGACCACATATGAAAGTGGTCCGGGTCAGATTCAGGACCACATATGAAAGTGGTCCGGGTCAGATTCAGGACCACATATGAAAGTGGTCCGGGTCAGATTCAGGACCACATATGAAAGTGGTCCGGGTCAGATTCAGGACCACATATGAAAGTGGTCCGGGTCAGATTCAGGACCACATATGAAAGTGGTCTGGGTCAGATTCAGGACCACATATGAAAGGGGTCCGGGTCAGATTCAGGACCACATATGAAAGGGGTCCGGGTCAGATTCAGGACCACATATGGGTCAAAGGTCAGTTTGTTTGTTAATAATTGTATTTTATTTTCAGAAACAAAAGTAAAACCAGTGGTTTCATTTCCTCCTCCAGGTCGAGTGATCACTGTGTTTTGTGTGTTTACCTGTTTGTTTGTTTGTTTGTTTGTTTGTTTTTAGCAGGATAACTGAAAAAGTTATGGACAGATTTTCATGAAATTTTCAGTAAACGTTGATACTGACACAAGGAAGAAATGATTAAATTCTGGTGGTGATGGGGGGGGGGGGGGGGGGGGGCAGATCTGTCCTGGTGGAGGTCTGCGCTCAGAGCTTTTCTTGTTGATTTTTGTTTTAAAATACAAGAATTAAAATGGAATTTCATGGCATTTTCTGTCAAACAGATAAAGCAAATTTAAAAAACACATTGATTTTTGTTTCCTCTAATAACAAAAAAGAAAGTTCAGACTCACTTCCACTTCTATCTATCTATCTATCTATCTATCTATCTATCTATCTATCTATCTATCTATCTATCTATCTATCTATCTATCTATCTATCTATCTATCTATCTATCTATCTATCTATCTATCTATCTATCTATCTATCTATCTATCTATCTTTACGTATGCACATGTACTTCTACTTCCTGCCCTTTTGTTAAAGTATTTCCTGTTGTTTTCTATATTGTGTTTTTAATCATTTGTATATACTTTTACACTAGGGAAGAACAACCCTTAAATTCATTGTAACTTGTTTTTTTGTTTTTGGAAATGACACATTTATAAACTCAAAATTAAATTCTACCTGACAAATAGAAAAACGAACCAAAAACACTTTTTTTTTGGTCATTTTCTCAGATCGGATGTTTTCATTTTGAAGGAAACAGCGCTAACGCCATCGAGGTCACAACGACTCTTACGACCGGAGGCTCACAGCCGTCTGCCGGCAGCGGCTGGAACAGACACCAGGAGGAAACGGCAGCAGATCCTTCCCTCTGTGCACATTCCTCCAGCCGTTTCTGCGTTTCAGCCGTTTCTGCGTTTCAGCCGTTTCTGCGTTTCAGCCGTTTCTGCGTTGTGTTTGTTTCATCCATATTATATCATATGGTAGCTCTGCTGCTGCCAGGCAGATGCGCAAACCTCCGCTTCCCACAATGCACCTCGTGACAAAATTCGTCAGATGCTCCAGCTCCTCCTGGCTCTGTCTGTAAACACATGGACTGTTTGTGGTGGATGGAACTAAGAACGTGTTCAGACTGAGGGAGAGATTCAGCTGAGGAATGGCAGGCAGACGAACAGACGAATGAAACTGAGGATCTGACTGAGGATGGACAGATCTGAGGAAAAACTAGTCACCAAAGTCTCCAGCAGCTTTCCTGAGTTCTTCTTTGGTTCTTCTTCTTCTGCTTGTTTTCTCTGGATCAAAGCCTCAGTTCTTTGTTGCCTCATGTTCTGTGTTCTCGTCTCCATCAGTTAAAGTCACGTCATTCGTTGTCGCCTGAAGACAAACTGCGAGGAAAACGCCTCAGTGACTCATCCACCTGAAATGACACCATCGTCACCGTCGTCATCATCGTCGTGGTCGTCATGGTCGACTCTTCATCTGCAGAACAGGTTCCTCTGCAGCAGCTCCAGACTCGTCCATCCATCACTGACTTCATCAAACGACGGTTTTTACTGCGTTAAACGTCATTAAACTGTTGAACGTCTTTAATATTTACAGTCGTCTTAGTGTCTTCAGTTTTTTAACTCCTGAACTCAAACCAGACCTGGGTCTGTTCCAGACCTGAACCACAGCGGCCTGACGTTGGTCCAGAACTCCACAAAACTAAAGGAACACAACCTTCACCTTTAACTTCAACAAAAACCAAAGCTTGACCAGAAAATAAATACATTTAATCCACTTTAAACTGTGGTTTTATAATATCTATAATATAATCATATAGTGAAGGACACAGTTTGTGTTTTGTGGGTTTTACAACAAATAATTACAATAAAAAAAACGGACCTGAAACATGGAGGTCGATACTGGCACCAAATAATGACCTGAGTTTGAAAATGAAGGTTAAGGTCAAAGCCCATACAGATACAAGACAGATAATAATAATAATAATAATAATAATAATAATAATAATAATAATAATAATAATAATAATAATAATAATAATAATAATAATGGTCTTCTTCATTAATTATCTTAGGTCATGTGACCTTTGTTTATTCTAACTCTAACCACACGTTGGCGCTGTACAGGTTTTATGCAGGTTCATGTAGACGACAGTCTGATCTGGTGTAAACGATGGTATTATTGAAAGCAGGTGCAGAATCATGTGTTCATATTTGGGTTCTTCTGTGAAACTGGGTTTATTGTAGTTTCTGTCACTGTTCCATCTGTTTACACCCAATAATTAAAGGTAAATGTAGACACATTTACCCCAGGATGGACCGAATGAGGACCATCCCATAATTAATGAATTTATAATCAAATACTGGGTTCGTAAACAGGACCCAAATATGGACATTAACTCTCCCTAGGTGTCAGTGCATCAGATGTGTAAACGTGTAAATGCTCTTCTATAGACTCTAAACACAGACACTGTGTTCAACATGTGGATCCCGGTGGTTTTTCTGATCCACATGTGGGTCTGGCATCAGCCTCAGTCTCATTCCAGGTCTGGGGTGGAACCCATCGTGTCTACTGGTGTTACATACGGAACCTGAACATTTAAACACATATAAATCGTGAAATATTTTTTAAAAAGTGGTTATTTTTGTGTAATACTCTGCCTTGAATACTTACTTCAATTCCCCAAAATGCACCTGTGAGACAACAAAGAGATATTCCAAAAAATAAAAGCCCGTAGTTTTCGTGTCCTTTTGACCGTGTTACATGCAGATTTATGTATCAAATGTTAAATAATATAAAAATGTGTTTTATCTGCAGAATTGTTTCTCTTTTATATCAGTAATTTAAAAAAAAATTAGACCCAAAGTGCTTCCAAACCTGCTTCAGAACAGCATTTAGACCTTTATAATTCTGTGGAATAATTGTGTTAAACTGGTTTGGTTCAACAGTTATCAATCAAACACTTGTGGGCGGTCCATCTGGGACCACGCCCTTGGCCCCGCCCATAAGTTTCATGAAAATGTAGAAATCACTGGTTTTAAAAGTGGACATTAATCAAACTGAGTAAAGTGGTTCTGGTGATGGTTTACACTGTCTTTTCCTTTTATTTATTCATTTGTTCATTCATTCATTCATTTATTCATTCATTTATGTGTTCGTTCATTCATTAATTCATTTGTTCATTAATTCATTCATTTGTTCATTCATTCATTCATGGTAACTGGAGTCTATCCTGGAAACTATTTTAACGTCAAACACTAAAAGAAATGACTGAAACCATCTTGTGCAGAACTTTAATTGTTTGTGAAAGCGGTGGATTCGACCGTTTGCTGATGATCTGCTCATTTCTATCAGCAACAATATTTTCTACAAAACCGACACCTTTATCATTTCTGCGAATATCCATTTGTGTAAAAATGTTGAACCCGTTCTTTTTCATGGTTTCTTTTTTATGGAACAGTATAAATGTCGTTAATAAATGTACCAAACCTCCGCTGTTCATCTGGATCATAAACTTAAGAATTTCTTTGTATGTAGATAAAAGTGAAATATCGGCAAATATGGACGACACCGACAAAGAAAAGGACAGGACGGGTGGTTTTGAATTCAACTCATTATTGCAGTAAAACTGGTACAGAGTAACAGATTACAAAGCTCATGGCACAGTCACCGAAAAAGAGAAATGAGGTGTGTATGTACAACAAGGAGGGAAACGAAAGAAACATTATGGCTAATAGAAACATCGGGGGTAACATAAAGTTAAAGATACTGTAACTCTGGAGATGACTCGATAATACAACAAAGAGAAAACATGAAATGAAGCATCGCAAAAAATAACATTACTGAATAAAAAATACATTAAGCACTTACACCGACAGATTCAATCCTAGTGTTTGACCTAGGTCCGATTCAAAGCAGCTTTTCCGTTTCACAAAAAGCTCAAATTTTAACGGCAAACACTAAAAACAAACGACTGAAACTGCCTCGCACATGATTTTCATCTTTTTGGGGAAATAGCTGATACGATTGTTTGCTGATGACCTGCTTATTTATATTAGCAACGACACTCCAATGTTCACAAAAATTTCATATATTTAATCTGGAATCAGGTGCTGAGGGTCTTTCGTTTAATTCGGAAAGATAAACCCGTTAAAAATAGAAGAAAAACAGGGGGAGTCAGAGCCGGACCGGAGCCTCCAGGGGGCGCAAAAACCACCGCCATTTTGTTCGGTTTCTATGGTTCTTATAAGCCTAGATCATACTTTTAATATTTAACATGTTTTTTCTACTGATTAAACCCGAAACATCGGGGAACGGCTACGACTTCTGATCAATTTGAGCAATGACGGCGACAAAAAGGGGCGAAAAATTTCACATTCACTTTTAAGGGGATCAAACCCACGTCTTCTATTGAACCATGTGACTGTTATTGAACACAAAAACACTTGAATGGACTTTATCTGAATGTCGGTATCTGCGATATTTATGACGTTACAGATTAACTTTTACATTCTTTTGTGATTTCTCAGATTTTTTTCCTGATGATGCTCTTACTAAACGTTAAAACTGCTTTTACATTGAGACGTTTTAAATCCGTGTATCATTCGTTCTTTTCGTATTCAATTGAGAATCCACAATCGGGAAACGAAAAAATGACCGATTTCATTATTCATGTACAAATCAAAAACCAAAAAAAGAGTTGTTTTTCTTTCTTTTGATTGTTCGCACAAATTAAACATCGGAAATAATCAAATGGACCAAATGTGGGATTTCGTGTTGATGCTTTTGATATCCGATTTGGTCTGACCTGGACGTTACTGACTTCTTCGTGTGTTCCGCAAAGTATCTTCTACTTACATTATCTACAACAAAACTTGGAAGGTCTGGACCATTTTTTCAGTTGTCGTGTTGTCCTCCTTCAGAGTATCGCGTTTGCTGCCTCTGAATAACATCAAATTCTCCATTACCCATGAGCTAACTCCAATCGGAAGTTCGCAATTTGCCTTTCAAAGTAAAATTTCTAAAAACATCTCCTCTCAGACCATTTATCGTATTGTCTTAAAATAAATAGCACCAAAAGATCGAGTAAACCCTTCTCAAAAAAAAAGTTGTATATAACTTTGTGATAACTATCTTATTTATTTATTTTTTTATAAGCCCGGAAAGTTGCAAAGTCTGGAACGGATTTTTCACTTCAGACTTTTTCCCCACATGTTATATATCCATACGTTCACTAGACTCACCACAACCCTCGCGTGCAAAAATTTTTGCTGCCAATTTTTTCAGTTGTCATGTTGCGTTTGCTGCCTCAGAATAACACAAAATTCTCCATTATCGCAGAATGCATTAGGCAGAATACTAGCGAACCCTCAACTGTCCAGAACAACACATGGAGAAGTCAGTAACTTCCGGGTCAGACCAAATTGGATACCAAAAATGTCAACATGAAACCCCACATTTGGTCCATTTGATTATTTTCAATTTTTAATTTGTGCGAACAACTGAAAGAATGAAAAACAACTAGTTTTTTTTATTTTTGATTTGTACATGAATAATGAAATAATGAGTCATTTTTTCATTTTCTGATTGTGGATTCTCAATTGAATATGAAAAGAACGAATGATACACAGATTGTTTTACAACCAGAACATCGTATTCACCACAAATGACACAGAGTTTCTTTCGGATAATGTAACAACGATCCAAACTATGAAGCTTTAACGTTAACATTAAACCTAAGAGTGAATCAGCAACAAAACTTCTGTTCAAATCCAGAAAAAGTCACCTTTTCTATCCTGGTTTTTCGTACTAAATATGGGTAAAATGTACATTGACGAAAAGACACTGAAAAAAAAGACATTCTGCGAAAATGTTCCAGTTTTTGTTGTAAATGGTTGTAATGCATTAATCACTTTTCCACTGACCCTCAAATGTAACTTGCAGATAAAAATTTTCCGAATGGAAAAACGATAATGTCGCCAAAACTCCAATTTTTCGATGGAAAGTTTTTTTCTTCTTCCAAGAGATGGTTAATCGGGCGTAACGAAATTGGTACATCATGCAAAACTGCAGTGGAAAGACCTTTTTGCGCAACTAGAGTCATGTGAACAAAACAAAAAAACGAGGAAACTCAGTCATTTTAGAATTTAGTACGAGATAGCACAGCTAACGAGCACTCTAGATTCAAAACAACATGTTTATGGAAGGACTTCTCGTGATAATGAACAAATCATCGCATTTGTGATTTAATGGAACAACCGACATTACGCACTTCTGTTTTTTCGACATTTAGCAAATGTTGGTAAAGTTTTGCGCAGATGTCCGACGGAAAAGCTACTCTTGAGATTAAACAGCGTTCAGACCTGGTTTTTACAGGTCTGGACCCAAACTGAAGGGGGGGGGGTCATAGTTTCCTTTGTCAGAATTTCTTCTATAAACTTTTCCTCCGCGAGTTCTACAGTTCCGTTGTCAAAAATCCTTGTTCAGGCTCCGATCCGGCTCTAACGGAACGGATCCTCGATGCAAACACAACAGTTCGACTCACACTTGAAATGTTCGGAAACAGAAACCACGTACAGTACTGAGCACCACCGACGGAAAAAAGAAAGAATTGGCACCTGGCTACGGTAACTGGACAAATATGATCGCACGAAAAATAAAAACAAGCTCATCATCATCATCATCATCGTCAACTTCTCAGCGAAAATGCTTGATGACTATTTACACATTTCTCTGCAAAAGATACGATTAAAAACGGTAATGTCATGAGGCGTGAAAGATCGGACGAATGTCGCAGATTTTGGCTCCTCCCCTGAAACTGTCAAAAAACGTTTCCCACAGATAAAAAAACAGAAAAACGTCCGAAAAAGGTTGAAAAAACATGATTTCTGAAGTTTTTGACCTCACTACATTTTCAATGTGACACATTTTTTCAAACACACACTGAATTTTTACTTTTTCATCTTTAAACAAAAAAAAGAGGAAAAACAAAAAAAAATCGATACAACATATTTCTAAAACACAAAATAACAACAGTCTACATGTAAAAATATAAATTTTACATACACAATTTCAAAATAATGGTTAAGTTTGCCATTTTTGTTGCATACAATTTACAAATGTCTGTGTTGTCGTCGCCTCGGGTCGATGGAACTCCAGTCCCAGTTTTTTGTCCTGCGCGGGGTGCCGTACTCGTCAAACGGTGTTGTCACGGCAACAACGATGCACACAATAAAGTCAGTTGAAAAGTCGTAACACTGAAGGGGCCTCGCCAACTTCTGCCGTTTCAGTCTTTTTTAGAAAATAATTCGTCCCCACGTCAACGCTCCTTTAGCGAAAAAAGAAAAGTCGAACAGGAAACGGCCCCTCCTTATATACTGTATATATTTTTTTGTACATTTATATATAGATTGATTTATTCAAATAGATTCTTTTCCAGTTTCCGAGCCTTGGGTAGGATTTAACGGCGTCAAAAAAATGACCTCCGACAGAAAACAATGCCGCCGGGTTCACGAATTGTCAATTTTATTTATGTTTTGTTCTGTTTTTTTTTTTTTTTTTTTTTTTTTTTTTTTTATGGGTTTTTTTTTGGTAATTTTTTTTTGTTGTTGTACATTTTCTTAATAGACATGTAAACCAGAACAGACAAAGAAAAAAAAGTAATAATAAGAGAAAAGATTTTTCTTAAAAAAGAGAAAACCCCCAAAAAATGTTTGTTTTACAACGTACGACCACACACTTTGTACTGAGACTACGTCGGCTTACGGACAAGCCCATCGAATATGGATAAAAAGCTGAGAAGCTATAATACAAGAAGAGACGCGTTGTTCACCGTGGAAACAGGGCTGGGGAGGCGGGGCTAAGGGGCTGTGGGGACAGACGGGGAGGGCAGGGGGCGGGGCTTGTTTTGCTAAATCAAGCGTCTGTCCCATTGGCTCGAAGCCCGAACACGCCGTCTACTTACATAGAAGCATACAGTACATTAAATACAGTTTAGGTTTTATCCAAAAAATACGTTTTTTTTTCCTTTTTAGCTTTTTTTAAATTCCAGGTCTGGTAAAAAACCTGACTGCATAGAACCTAACCACTAAGAACAGGTTTCCCTAAGCTTGCATCCTATGAAAAGACCAGGTACATGTCCTCCTCTGGCGTCTCCAATGATATGAACTCTAAAAAGGCACGTCGGTAAAAGTGTGAAGGTTCTAATTGCATCGTGGGACTGGACTGGACCGGACTGGACCGGACCAGGGCTCGGGCTCTTCTTCAGGACTCATAAGGCTCGGGTCAGCGGAGGAGACGAGTCGGCCTGGACTACGAGGGGTTAAAGAGTGGGCGGGGACGGGGGCGGGGTTTGTTGTTACGAGTGGTTTCCTGATCCGAGGCCTTCGGGGGTCGGTTCGGTTCCGATGGATCAGCTGATCCACCTCAGGGTCCTGGTTGGTTCCTGTGACTAAAACCCACCACGTGTCAGATAAAAGCTTTGATTGGCGTGGGCGGAATCAGCCTGAACCAATGACGCATGAGCACGGACCAAGGTTCAAATAGTTTTAGATTTTTCATTCTAGTTTAGTTTTATTTAGTTTGGACTTTTTTTCTCTAATTCAGTTCGTTTTAATTTGTTTTTAGAGCAGGTTTGATGATTTTTTATTAGTTTTCTTTTTTTTCTCTAAATGCTTAGTTTTAGTTTAGTTTTAGTATTAATTTTCGTTTAGTCGTCTCTTTTCTCTTCTTCTCTGTCGTCGTATTCTAATAAATCCCAGACAGGACTCTGCTGCTTTCTCCCAACTTTAGTCTCCATGTTTCCAGGTAGAGTTCGGACGAGAAGTCGACTCTAAACAACAAGTGACGGACTGTGAAGTGTCATATGGTGCCGCTAGCTAAATTTGCTAGAGCGAAATAAATTGCTTTCATATCAATCCAACACTGACAAAGACGAAAATACGAAGGGAATTTTATTCATAATTTTTATCCGTTTTAGTTAGTTTTGTAAACACACAGTACAGTTTCCATTAGTTATCATTTTTTTCTTTTAATTCTAGTTTTTATTTATTTCAGTTAATGAAAATGTTTTTACCATTCTAGTTTTCGTCATTTCGTTAGTTTTCGTTAATGATAATAACCTTGGCTCGGACTCATCCGGATCAGAACCCAGTTGTCAGTGATCCACTTCCAAAATGAATCCAAGTAACTTCGGTTCCATCCGAGTCATGACTAACTTAGTGTTTCTTTAGATAAACCACGACCCTGGAACTGATTGGACCAAAGTCTGGAAGCTCTGGGTCAGACCTCCGACCAATCAGAGTGTCCGGTGTTTAATTGGTTTGAGCCGTTGGTTCATTAAACCTTCAGCCAATCAGTGAGCGCTTCGAGTGCAGAGTCGACCTCAAACAGAGAAGAACACGGTTCAGTTTGATTAAAACTGATGCCGACAGACCAAGGTTATTATCGAAAACTAACGAAATGACGAAAACTAGAATTGTAAAAACATTTTCGTTAACTGAAATAAATAAAAACTAGAATTAAAAGAAAAAAGTATAACTAACTGAAACTGTATTGTGCGTTTACAAAATTAACTTTAACGGATAAAAATCATGGATAAAATTCCCTTCATTTTCATCTTTGTCAATGTCAGATCGATACGAAAGCGATTTATTTCGCTCTAGCAATTTTAGCTAGCGGTACCACATGACACTTCACGGTCCATCACTTGTTGTCACTTGTGGTTTAGAGTCGTCTAAAGTTGGGAGAAAGCAGCAGAGTCCTGTCTGGGATTTATTTGAATACGACTGCAAAGAAACTAAAAGATACGACTAAAGTAAAATTAAGACTAAAACAAAACTAAAACTAAGCATTTAGAAAAAAAAAAGAGAACTAATAAAATCTATCAAACCTGCTCTAAAAACTAATAGAAATGAGCTGAATTAGAGAAAAAAAAGTCCAAACTGAATAAAACTAAACTATAATGAAAAATCCAAAACTATTCGAACCTTGTGACGGACCTGATGATTCTCGACCAATCATCGGATCAAACACCGTCATCAGGTCGAGTTCGGTCCAAATCGGAGACTAGATTAGTTTTTGACTAAAACCATGAAGCTAAATGGACCCATGTGGTTCTACCAGACCCTGAAGGACTCGGACCTGGAAAGACCTTGAAGGTGGCGTCAACCCGATGGGCCCCAGAGGTCGGCTCTGGGTTCGGGACGTTCGGGATTAAGTTCGGCTGACGTTAAAACCGGGATCGGAGGGATTCTAATAAACCGGGAATGCTTGGACCCCCCTGACCCCCATGATTGTTCCCTTGGTTCCCCTGCAGCGTCGGACTTCCTTCGTCCGTTCAGACCCGTGGTTTTCGTCGGTCTCTAACTCTTCAGGACGTTGGTCCGGCTTAAATCGTGCTTCAACCTGTAGATCTTTTCGTGATCCGGACCGACCGGAGCCCTCGGTTCAAGTAGCGATCACGATTTAGGGAATGTGCTAAATGTGGAATAGAGTTCGAGTTAGAGCGTGTGGTCCGTGGACCGTCTAATACTCTGATCGGATTCAGGACGTCACCTCCAAACTGCGTCTTCTGTCTGTTTGTGATTTTTTTTTTCCAACCAAAGCGACTGAAAACTCTCTTTCATGATGCGTCTAAAAGTATAAAAGTACACTTCGTTACTGCAGGAGTCCTTCCGTCTTTCACCCTTTTTCTCGATAATTCCATGTGGCTCTGATTAATTCATTCATCGGATGATTGGTCAGTTGGTCGGGTGTTTCGGCTGCAGTTTTTCGGTCGCTTCAAAGACTTGACTAAAAAACGCAGTGTCCAGTTTTGGATTCTGGTCAAATGTGCAGATTTGGTGGGAATTCGTGAGAAGGGGTGGACACGTCCCAACGACTCCGAATCTGTGATAGTCAACGAGCATTTGTTGGAGTAAAAGTTCCCTCTGTGGGTTTGGTCGTCGGAGCGTCGGTCAGGACTCATCTTCATCATCTTCATCTTCATGGTTCATGTGTCTACTGTGTCTGTTTCAGGGGGTCCGTGGGCTCTGGACTGGTGGGTACTTCCTGTTCGGTTGTTGTTTGCGTTGCGTGGTCGTTTCTCCGTGTGCGTCTATCCGACTCGTTTGCATCCAATAGGAGATCAGGCACAGCTTCGTCCACAGTGTGGCGTCAGATCGCCATTCAGTCGGCGACGGCGCCGAGGCTGCGTTTGACCGTGTTGCTTTTTTTACAAAAAAAACAAAGAAATCTCTTTAAACACTTTGTGATATGTTTTGTTCTTTTCTTACCAACCCCCCCGACCCCGTCTGCGTCCTGTCGCACAAGTTAAACAAAGTTTTTGTCTTTTTTTTCCTTTTCTCATATATATATATATAGATATATATATACTATATATATTTATATATAGAACCCTTTTTGTTCGTTAAAACGGGGAATGTTCATAAAACACGTGGAACTTCTCTGATGATGCGAGTTCAAAGACTTCACGTCAAACTCCCACAAAGCGCCGCCGATCGGCCGATGAAACGTCCGCGTCCCGTTTCGCTTCGGCTGGAAACGAAGCGGCCGACGCGACTCTGCAGTTCGTGTTTCTCGACAGAAGGAGGAGACGAAGGCGAAGAGGAGGATCGGACACGACGGACGAGAGAGAGAGAGGCTGATCTGATTGGTCAGGCTGAAGTTCCGGAGGATCTGATTGGTCGGGCTGAAGCGACGACGGGGGTTGATCGTGTGTCGGGTTTTCGGAGGGAAGGTCGTCAGAGGAAGTGGTCGCTCATCATCTTGATGAACTCCGGCACCTTCGACCTGAAGACGGAAACAAACGACACCAGGGTCAGAACCGACGACACCGACTGAAACAGATGAAAGAGTCTGAAACTGAAGCAGGGACGCCAGAGTCCGGTCTGTTCTGGTTCCACATTCAGACCAATACGAGCTGAACCGGGCTGAACCAGGCCAAAAAGAACAGGAAAAAATAGGGCTGTGTATCGGCAAGAATCTGGCGACATAATACAAATCCCAATACTAGGATCATGATACCATATGTCATGATACTGTTAAAAAGGCCATTTTTTCCACTTGTTTTGTTTTTAAAATGATTACTTCCTGGAAGAATTGAATTCCAGCAGAAATCTGCACAAATATTAAACACATTTGTATTTGATCCCAACAGGATCTACTGTTCTATCCCAAAATGTTCCTGTGTTCAAACTGAAATTATATTTTACAGACATGACAGATTTATTTAAGATTGCTTTTAATGTTTAATCTTAATGTTTAATGTTTAACTGTTTTATATTTGTATACCTGCCTTTTGCACCTGCTTTCATCTGTTTTAATCTGTTTCTGTTTTTATCTGCTGCATGTAAAGTGTCTTTGAGCTCTATGAAAAGTACTATACAAATAAAATGTTATTATTATTATTAAGATCCTGTTCAAATGTTCATATTCTATTAGTCCAGAACTAACATCAGAAAAGTATTTGAGTTCAATCCCAACAAAGGAACAAACATTATTTAATAAAAGAGTGTTAAATAATAATAGATAAAATCTAAACAAAAAAAAATAAATAAAATGAACCTCCACAATATCTGCATTTGAATAAATACCTAAAAATATCCATACAGTACTTTTAAATATTGATACAGTATTGTATAATTAAATATTGCAATATATTGCAAAACCGGTAGGTTCTTACACCTCTAGTAAAAAAGTAACATTATATAACGAAAATGTTCACATGTACAAAGTATACTTTAAAAAATGTGAATAACATCAACAATCTGAACTGTCTTATGAAAAATCAGTGGAATTTGACTAATATTCAGCCTCAGTTCATCATTTCTGCATGTTCATTATTATCGTACAGATACAGTGGATCTACAAATACACACAAACACATTTAATACCAGACAGAATACTGGAACAATTCCACTGATTTACAGGAAAACAGTTCAGCTCCTTCACATTTGTTCAGGTTATTCAAGGATAGTTTGTAAATGTGAACAAATTTAATGTGATTTAAATTTTTTTTACACTAAAATAAAAAGAGAAAACTGTGTATTTGTCCTTATCTGTGGTTTACTGTGTTCTTATTGGACTGGTTCTGATCCACTTTAGATCATATGGGTCTGACTGTGGAACCTGAACGAACATCCTTCATTCAGAATATTTTCAGTTTCATGTTTGTATTTTTTTCACAGACTGATCCTGTTGAAGGGACTGGACTGACTGGGGCTGATGTTTGACCCCCCCCCCCGGTGTTAAAGCAGGACTTTAACGTCATTTAACACCGTGAACATTTAACACCTGAAACATCACATCAACACAGAAAAACAACAGAGGAGAAAAAACCAGGACAAACGACAAACAGTCACATTTCAAATCACACTTTCTGCCAATCTGTTGTTCAGTTGTACCAAAACCAGACAAAAGCCACCAGGACCAGGACCAGGACCAGGACCGGGACCAGGACTTGGACCGGGACCAGGACCGGGACCAGGACCAGGACTTGGACCGGGACCAGGACCGGGACCAGGACTTGGACCGGGACCGGGACCAGGACCTGGGCCGGGACCG